>NC_135734.1:31965000-32267500 GCF_041903045.1 Epinephelus lanceolatus | reverse complement strand
CTGTACGTGGCCGACTTTTAGATCATGGCTTAAGGTCCTACAAGGCTATCAAGAAGCCCCTGATCAATGAGAGACAGAGGTTAGCCCGGCGTCGTTGGGCCCAGGCACACAAGAACTGGACAGCCAGGAATTGGAAGAAGATTTTGTGGTCAGATGAGTCCAGTTTCCAGCTTTATCTTCCTCCTACTAATGTGAGGGTACGCAGAAGGCCAGGCGAAGCATTATCTCCAGCATGTACAGTACCTACTGTCAAGCATGGTGGAGGCAGTATCATGGTTTGGGGATGCATGAGTGCTGCTGGTGTTGGTCATCTCACTGTCTGTGATGGCACATTGAACTCTACCAAGTATTGTACCATTCTCGAAACCCACATGCTCCCTTCTGCGCGTGCACTGTTCCGTCGAGGTAAAAACTGGATGTTTCAACAAGATAATGCCCCTTGCCACACATCCAAGGCCAGTAGAACTTGGCTGCAGGAGCACAGTATCCAGGTCTTAGAGTGGCCAGCTCAATCCCCAGACATGAGCCCCATTGAAAATCTGTGGTGGATTATCAAAAGGTCTGTTTCAAAGCATAAACCAAAAAATTTAGAAGAATTAAAAGCAGTAATTCAAGAAGAATGGGACAAGATTACCCCTCAACAGTGTGGAAGGCTCGTGGGGAACATGCCAGCCAGGATTAGAGCTCTACTACGTGCCAATGGCAGGACTACTAAATATTAATTTGATGATGTGATGGTTTATTTATTTTTTGTTCAGTTTTGAACACATTCTCTGTTATTTGTTGACTTTGATACTGACAATGTTGAGAACTGACATATTGAAACTGTCAAGAATTTAGTTTTGTTAGTTTTTCTTGTAAACAATAAAGGAAAAAATATAATTTGTATTTGTTTGTATCTGTCTAATGCAGCCACACCTTTTGAAACACAAAAAAGATTTTTCCACAAATATTTCATGATAATATTTGAGATTGTGTAAAATTTTAAGGGTGTCCGAAAACTTTTTTCCACCACTGTATATATATAAAGGCCACTGCTAAGAGGTGATTGATTAGAGTGGGTAGTTTGGCACATACTGTGTCATTTTAGTGTCCGTTCATCACACATGATCATTTCTGTGCATGAGACTGTAAGAGGCAGAGAGTCTGTGTTACCTCTGTTGTCACAGTTTTAACATTGAGTGTGATCTCCTTCTCTTTCTGGTGGTCTTGCTCCTCAGGGACTGCATCATGCTGTGTTGTCTGAACAGCGGCACCAGCTTTGTAGCAGGTTTTGCTATCTTCTCTGTGCTGGGCTTCATGGCCTACGAGCAAAACGTTCCCATCGAAGCTGTTGCAGAATCTGGTGAGAAAATATCATATCTTATCATATGATATAATCATATCTTTTATCAAGTAACTTTATGAACTGTAATGTGGCAATATATTACATTCAAAGCAGATACAGTAGACTTAGCCTGTCTGAATCTTTGTGGCCCCCATCCATGGTATTGTGCTAAAATGGGTGAATACAACCAGTTATATAACTCCGCACTCCTCACCTAGGCTCTTAGACCACCGCATTATGATTTATTCAAGTCAGTATGAATGATTTAGTGAATGTGACAGAGCTAGAGATTTGAAATGTTTGTCTAAGAGCATGGTGAGGACAGAGCTTAATGTTTGAAATAATGTGTTTCTAAAGGTCTTACCCCAAATGTAGGCATCAAATAACCCAATGGCCGCCTCTTATGTGGAACCAATCAGACTTATTTCACAACTGTATTAAATCTCATTCATGTCTCCATCTCTGCTGAGACATGAATGTTCACAGTACACTCACAGTATGTTCATATGTCTGTTTTCCTTTGGTTCATATATAGAGACACATTTAAACATGCATGATAAATAGCATGAGCAAGTAAACTACCACTGTGCCTAATGGATTGATAAATGGGCTTATGCTGCTTATCCCAGTCATTTACCAATCATAAAAGGAGTATGATAAATAATAATACAGTAGCCAGGTCACATGAGGCCCTAATAATTAAGGACAGCCCCATGATAGGGTAACTTCTGCATTTTTCATCCTCGACCCTATTTTCCCATGTTTTTGTGTCTAAGTAACTAATGGGAACATCATTTTTTGAAATCAATTAAGTATTTAGCGAGATGCTGGCAGCCGTGAAACAGGCTGCAGTGTAACCACTCTGGGCATGTTCGCACTGTTAATGTACATTCACTAAAAGTGCTTGTTTTTGCCACAGACAGACTCAGATTATTATTTTAAGTGTCTGACAACATTATGGACAGAGAGAGACCTTCTTTTTATTTTACCAGGAACAGCCCAGGAATCACTGCTGCCAAACCAGCCAGACTCCTTTTAAATAACAGTAAAGTGTCAGATTACTGTGTTTTTCCCCCTGTGTGTTTCTGTGCTGCCTTTCCCTCATTTTACCATCTACACACCTGCCCTGTATCAGCCTCATTAGTGCTTCTCTGCTTCAGAGTTCTTCTGCCTAATCACCTGATCCCTCTCACCTGAGCCTCTCTGCCCTTTTCTACACCTGCACTTCATCCCCTCGTCAGAGGGAAATGTGGTGTGGGAATAATAAAAACAAATTACTTCCCAACTGGGAAAATTCACATGAACACCCCCTCGAGTTGGGACAGCAACTCAGCAAATATTTTGCTACACGAGTAGCGATCACATATACAGAAATGTGGTGGATAAAAGTAAATGTTTGGTTGATGGGAATGGACTTTTTATCAATTCACAAATTGCAATTAATTGCTCACATGTTATTTGTAATATGGTATTTAGTTGCATGTGTTAGTTGCTGTCCACGTAGTGACCTAGATTAGTTAGAAAAGTTAGTTATTAGCATTAACCCTGGCAAGTCAGGTAAAGCAATATTTTAGCAGTTGTAGGGGATGTAGTGGGGAACCAGAAAGTCTGGGAAAAAATAACTCTAATATAAAACCTCAAACTGATATCAGCATGCTCTGAGCAATAAAATACAACATAATCTTCTTTAGAGCATCCATATTGTTTCCACATTATGACTTAGAGCTCATGAACACAAACTAAACAGTATAAGTCCTGGTTTTCAGCTCAGACTCTGCTGGATCCTTGGGTTTGTTTTTTGATCTTCAGTTTTGCTTTTTCTGACTCCATGTGACACTATTGTAGGGATCCTTTCCATCATGTTGTTAGATACTTATAATAACAATCTGAGCCTGTCAGCGGCAAAAACAAGCAACACAATGAGCACGTTTACATGCACACTAATAAACCGATCATTATCTGATTTCTGGAGTTACCTGACTATTCAAGTGGTCATGTAAACAGCATAATCCGATAGGCTTTATCAGATAAAAGCCATTATCTGATTACGAGAAATCAGATAAACACATCTAGCTTTTTCCCCAATAGTCAGATTATTCGGTGCATGTATACCCTTTAATCGGGTTTTGCTGTTTTATACTCCCACTCCACTACATTTTAGAGGGAAATAGTGTACTTTCTACTCCACTACATTAACCTCACAGCTTTTGTTTCCTTTCAGATAAAGATTTTACATAAACTAATATATTTTTATATTCTCAGTGTTTAAATTGTCACTTTTATTTTATCTTACTTATATGTTATGCACTTTGTGTGACAAGTTTATATACAACACACTTGTATATTGCACTCTGCGGTACTTTTACTACGAATCTACCCAAAGTATGTAAAATTGGCTTCACATTGATAAACTACACATTACAATGCTCTCACATGTATTTGTTAATGATAAAACAAACAGTACTGTAAGAATATAAGCTGTCAGCATGATGAGTGCTTTATTTTGCAAATATATGACTTGTGTACTTTTCGAGGTTTTTCAAGGATATGAGTACCTACTGTAACAGGAAGTTTGAGTTTTATGTCATGTACTTGGGGAGAAATCCAACTGAAGGACTGAATCATGTAAACCAGGTTTTTCTGATTATCACATTATTGAAGTGCATGTAAATGCGTCACATTGGATTATTACCATTACCTGATTATTCCCAGTTATCTGATTATTGTGCGTATGTAAACATGCTCAATGACGTTAAAAATATTAATTCAGATTCAGATTCAGAATACTTTATTAATCCCCGGGGGGAAATTGTTTTTGTTCCAATGCTCCGTGCAAAGTAGAAATAGAAATACAGCATGAATGGAAACAAGAGATAAAGATGAAGATATAAATAAGATACTAAAATAGACAATGAAATAAAGAAAATAAAATATTAAAGTAGACATTAAAATAAAATAAAATAAAAAAAAATATTAAAGTAGACATTAATATAAAATAAAATAAAATAAAATATTATAGTAGACAACAAAATAAAATAAATAATAAAATAGTAAAGTAGACAATCTGAAATATATACAATATACAATGAAATGGTTGTAGCGTTATAGATGAAATAAGAATGAGTATTGTGTGTTTTGTTTTATAAATAGCCAAATGAGTCCGATCATCAGAGGGAGGAGTTGTACAGTTTAATGGCCACAGGTAAGAATGACTTCCTGTGGCGCTCAGTGGTGCATTTAGGAGCAATCAGTCTCTGGCTGAAGGTGCTCCTCTGTTCGACCAGAGCATTGTGGAGAGGGTGAGAGCCATGCTGAAGTATCGCCCGCACCTTTGACAGCATCCTCCTGTCTGACACTGCTGTCAAAGGGTCCAGCTCCACCCCCACAACGTCACTGGCCTTTCTGATCAGCTTGTTGAGTCTGTTGGCATCGGCTACTCTCAGTCTGCTGCCCTAGCACACCACAGCAAACAGAATAGCACTGGCCACCACAGACTCATAAACATCCTCAGCATAGTCCGGCAGATGTTAAAGGAGCGGAGCCTCCTCAGAAAATAGAGGCGGCTCTGTCCCTTCTTGTAAAGGACTTCAGTGTTCTTAGTCCAGTCCAGTTTATTGTCAATAAAATATATGCCTGAGTGTTTACATTGCAGCCTGTTTCACAGCTGTAGACTGCAGTACTCTCACTCAGTATGGACCAATTAAAAAAATTGTTGTTCCCATTAGTAACCTAGACAAAATAACATGGGAAAATTGGGTCCAGGTTATAAAATACTTTAGTTATCCGGCAGGCAGGCAAGGAAAATCTAACAAACAAATCAGGAAGGAAAAAAGAAGAAACACTGGGAAGGACCACAGAGAAGCAGATCAGAGATATTAAACACAGAATAATGTGTACTAGTCACAATAAAAACAAGGCAGAGCTCAAAGTCCTACCAAGAAAGTATAATGCCTTAGCGTTGAGTATAGTTTACATTGGTCTACTAAACTTACTACTTATGTGGGCTCCTTGGAAAACAGTGTCAGACTGTAGTCACTGTCAAATACATGGCTCAATTACAACAAACAAAATTCAACATTACAAGAAATATGAGAGAAACTTAAAAAGGGTGTAACTGAAATTATTATGCCTTAATTTTGTCTTGAACTGTTTGAAGAACTCTAACCTGCTCTAACAAGAGTCATATTTGTGATTTTTTGCAGGTCCTGGTCTTGCATTTATTGCATACCCCAAGGCTGTTACTATGATGCCTTTGTCTCCACTTTGGGCCTGTCTGTTCTTCATGATGCTCATCTTCCTTGGTCTGGACAGTCAGGTGAGGACTACTGGTGTGAGAATACTGAGATTAGAGAATATTTCACTTTTTAAAGAAACTGGAGGTTGCTAAAGATGTGAAAGTAAAAAATAAAGAGTAAAGTTGCTGTTTGATGAAACAAATAGTAGGCAGGTCAAATGTCATTAACACTGATGACTGACTTTTGTGTGTATATTTATGTATGATGTGAGCTCATGATTACAATTTCAGTGTAGAACCACTAAAGAGGACCTATTATACTCAATTTTTGGTTCATACTTGTATGACATGTTTACATATTTATATGCTTTAATGTTCACAAACCATGTATTTTCCTCATAGTGTCTGTGCTGGAACACTTTTATTCACCATCTGTCTGAAATGCTCAGTTTTAGTGCCTGTATCTTTAAGCCCCCTCCCAAAATCTTTGGTTTGCTCTGATTGGTCAATGTTTGCGGATCTTTTGTATCTGCACTCTCAGCCATCAACTTGGCGTCTCTACACTATCATTACAGCCAGGGAAAGACTGTAATGGAGAATAGTGGCACTTTCTACTATTAAATATCACAAATAAAAGCTTCTAGACGTGTTCAAGCAAGAAAATGATTGGAATTCAGGGAGAAATTATCAACACTGGCAACCAAGATTAAATGTGTCCCTGATGTTAGCAGGTAGCTACACGTAACAGAGTAGGCTATGTAATGTAAACACTTAATGTTTAGTAGTAATGTAGTAGCGTAGTAGCTTGTGTGGAGCAGATGACCATATAAAGAAATCTGTCATGAGCTGACGCCAGCTTGTCTTGAAAGTAAAAAAAACAACAATACAAAAACGCTAGAAGCAGAGTATTGCTCACAGGGATTACTTTTACGTACATTAACCTAATTGTTTGAAACTTTGGCCATGTTTAATATGAATATCTGACACTGTAACATTATATGACAGAAACTCTTTACCTTTTAAAGCATTGTCTTGTCGTCTGTTTTATAACTTATCAGGGCTGTTTCCATTAATACAATTATCTTATCTTTTTCATGTTGCAGTTTGTGTGTGTGGAGAGTTTGGTGACAGCCGTGGTGGACATGTACCCAGAGACCTTCAGGAGAGGCTACCGCAGAGAGCTGCTGATTCTGGGCATGTCTATAGTCTCCTTCTTCATAGGACTCATCATGTGTACAGAGGTACATTCAGTTCATTATGTACTGTGAAATGAATTATATACTAAAAAACAGTGATGCAACGGTGAATTGTATATTACCATTTTTAAAAAGAGAAAAACAGTTATTTACTGGGTAAACTAAGAGACTTGTTAACATATTCAGAAGAATGAGGGAAAGACAGCAAAAGTAAATATAAAGTTCATCAAACAGCACCAAATGACAAAATGAATTACTTTTTTTTTTTAAACTTTACTGCCATATAAAAGGCCATGTATTGCTAAAGCATAGTACTGCTACAGTCCTAGAGTACATGAAGTATTTAAACAATGAAACAAACAAGTTCAAGATGGAGGCAGAGTTAAGTATATGATGACTTTAGCTACCTGACAGACATTTTTACATACAAGACATAAATTGTGAAAATCTAGTATTATGTTAAAGAAGCTGTATATGACATATCAGAAGTTGTCTACACACAGTTCACAACATGTCTGGGCAGACAGCTAGCAACTAATGGTGCTAACAGTGTAAACAGTGCTAACAACTGCAACAGTGCTGACAAAGGTAACTGTAAACCTTGGGAGGAATCGGAGGATGGGCGTTACACTTTTGCCATGACACCCTGTTATAGGATGATATCAGCAGTAACGTCTGTATGAGCACAGTGCAGAGAGATGGCAATTAGCTAGCCAGTGGGAGATGCACACAGTGGTTCACGTGCACTAACACGCATGCTTTGCAGGACTGTCTACCACAATAAACAGAGAAGCTACAACACACACCAAGGGAGTGCAACTTCATTCTCTGCTCAGGACACCGTTACTTCACTATATACAGGGAATGCAGATTCAAATTATCTTAAGGCTATTATCTGATACGGTGCATCAAATGTTGAGACCTATGTTTTAAAATGTACACTGTCCCTTTTAAATTAAAGGGTGTCCGCAGGGTCTTAAAAAGTATTAAAAGTTGATCAATCAAATGTTGGAAAATTAAGGCTGAGCGAAAAGGCTGAGCGAAAAAAAAAAGTCCAAAAAAGTTAATAACTTAAAAATTATGGCGAAAAGGTAGAGTCTTGCAACCCTAACCCCCCTACCCTTAAGATAAAAATATTCACAAATGAAAAAAACACTTCTGGTTGGTGATAAGTAGTGTTTAACTTTTGATTTTTAACACTACAAATTAAAACCCTTGGCGCGCACTGCAGCGCAAGCAGACAGATGCGCGACTCAGAGCAGCATGTGTCACTGACACCAGACTCAGAGCGCAGTGGACCGGTGGAAAATGTCACCATCAGCATATTACTTTACATCAATACAATCTATTTGTTGAAAGAATTTAGTCATCTGTTCAAGCAGGATAATAGGTCTCCATTGATTGCACGTCGGGCTTTCTATTTCCTTGTCAGAGATGTTTTCTTTTTTAATTACATGATAGCTATTCTCCCTTAACTCACCAGTAAAGAATACCTTTGTCCATTTCAAATAACCCGTGGCAATAATAATATCCCTGTTCTTTGATTTACTGTGAAACTTTTTTAGGCAATTCGTGCAACATTCAGACCAGATGACTTCTTTACTCGGTCTAATGGGGCCGGCCTTTATTTGTCAACAACCAAAAACAATCAATCAATTAAGAACACAAACTGGAACTGGAACATGAAATCTTATATGCCTAACAGACATTGCTTCGCGTTCTTTGAGCTTACATATGGCTAAAGGGAAAAAAAAAAACAACCGTAAACGGACGGCATGATTAGTGTTGCGTTCAAGGTCCCCCAAAAAAACGGGAGAAAAAAAAGGCAGAATATTCGAAATTTTTTTTCCCCCACAATCGAATCCCGTGCCATCGAATAAAGCTTCAAATTTTTTTGGGTCAGCCCTAAATCCCACATGTAAGGGGTTAGCCATAAGGCCGTTGTAGCAAGTTATCCTTGAATAGCTGATGTTGAGCTGTAGAGCTGTGTTACTTGTTATGACCTAAGGTGTATTTTAATAAACCTGCCTTTGGTTTAATTTATTCTTTCAAGCTTTATTCCTTCTCATCTTATCTGAGTTCTGTTGTATGTTTGTGCTCCATAGATTTAATTGCAAACTACAACTGTTTAGTAAGTTAAAGATGCGTTGCTGCTAACGACAGCTTGAAGTGGCGATGAGGTCTTAAGGTTTTTTTGGAAAGTCTTAAAAAAGTCTTAAAAAGGTATTGAAATTAACCTCAGGATTCCTGCATATACCCTGATTTAACATAAAAAACATAAATATCATTACATATCAAATAGTTGTTTGCTGCTATATTAATGCTCTGAATGTCAAATACAGCTCCGTAGAATGTACTATCAAACCTATAGTCAACCCTTTTTCCTATTTTTATTTCTGTGTAGACATGCTATCCTCCTCATCCTCATCCTCATCATCATTATTATCATCATCATCGTCATCATCGTCATCAACATCATCATCACCACCACCACCATCAAAAATTTACAAGTCTTAGATGAAACCCAACAGCTACATTCTAGATGAATGGTCATAGATCCACTTGATAGAAAAAATGCAGACCAGTTTGATTGATATAATTGAATCATGTGATCCAGAATGTATCATATGATCCACTGTCCTCTGTCATGCAGCGTTTACAAAATGACCCAGAGATCTATTTGATTGGACACTGAGGGTCTGTGGTCAAGTTACCCATGTCAAGCTGCATTCCTGTCACCATCTCTGCTGTGCTTTTAAGACCTTTCATCTTTATGTCATAATAATGGAAGAAGAGAATCTGGTTCCTCACACTGTCAAGAAGGTCCTTCATCCACTAAAAGCTTTTCATGTGTCCACACACACTGCTCTCCATCCATCCACACTGTAAACCTGCTTGCTGTTCTCTAGTGGCCCATAATGGCCATGAAACAGGGGAAAAATATTTGATGAAATATTAAAGTACAGCACTTTTTCTTGGTTAGATTGCTGCATTGTCCAATGACATGACCTTTGGTTTACTGTCACCACTAAAATTGCCAATTTCTCCCTCTGCTTTTACTCGTCTTTCAGCACTGCCTGCACTCTAGAGACTTTATTCCTCTCTGCCTCCAAAGAGCCGTCATGAATAAAATGTCACCAGAGGCCTAGACTGGGATTAAATCACAGTTCAAAAGGTCCTCTGAGAGTGTAGTTCAATACCTGGCTGAAATATAAAGACAGTCACTGAGACATTTTGGTTATGCTCTGAACTGTTTAGAGCTGTGATGTAACCCTACTCTCACATTCATGTGAGATTTTATTTATGATGACCCTTTTAGTGGAAGCCAAGAGAACAGATGAGTTGTCTTGAGTGTAGGTAGAGTAGGTGGAGTGGATGGTAAGATGTGAGCACCACCACTGATACTGTAACACGGTTAACTTTTAAAGGAACAGTTTGACATTTTGGGAAATACACTTTTTTGCTTTCTTGTAAGCAGCAGGCATTCAGAAAACACAAACAGTAACTGATAGTCATGCATAGTGTACCTTTAACATCCAGGAGTGGGTCATAGTGACAGGCATCAACATCACATATAATACAGTGGCCTATAATGAACAAAAAAAAACAAAATGCTGTTGCCTGAAATTGCTCTGCCACAGTACATCATTTTATAATGTTTATCAGAGCCATAATGGACCACTAAAGATCAGAGTGTGTTGTTGGGGTTTAAACAACCCTCTAAAGAGATAACTTTGATCACTTTGTATTTTATTCACACCACATTTGGTAATAGCAACTTAGTAGCAGGAACCTTTTGAGTCAATGAATCATGGCCATTTTGTGACTAATCCTTATTTTCAGTAAGGTATAAGAAACATCAGTGCTGAGTTGTTATTTACTCTGTTTACAGTGTACATTGGGTTGTTTGTCACTATGGCATTGATCCCTGACAACCAAATCAATCACAGCTGATTAATTTAATATTTGATGTGATCTAAGCAGGCCTGATGCTCATGCAGTGTCGGTGACAGAAAACTGACACCTGTCTCATCCTATCAGGGAGGGATGTACGTCTTCCAGCTGTTTGACTCCTACGCTGCCAGCGGGATGTGTTTACTGTTTGTGGCCATATTTGAGTCCATATGTATCGGCTGGGTGTATGGTAAGATAACGGTCTGAACTTAAAGAGATCTCAGAGAAATGTTTGCTTTTTTCCCCTCAGCCTTGTCACCTCAGATATCAGTAGTCTCTCTTTTGTGAACTGAACAACTGTCATACATTTCAGCCCAGAAAAACAGGCTGTTGTGTCACACTTTTATCCTCTTTGCTGCATTAATATTTCTTCTCTGCCCTCTGCTGGAGAATGGGCTCAAACACACGCATGACTCACTTGGTGTTATGCAAGACACACACATCTTATGACTGAGATATTGAAAAGGATATAATGGTAAAATAGGATCGTGAAAGGCTGCCATTTTGTGTTTTTATACAGCAAACATAGTGCTTTTTCTATTTAATTTACTCTCCTGTAATTGACATTCATGCTTTAAAGAAACTGTGGCTCTCATTTCTCTCTTTAAATATCATTACATTTACATTGATTAATGACTGCATTTATTTATTAAGAATATTTTACATGCAGCAATACGAAATATCTGTCTCCCCTCAAAGAAAGTTTCAGACAACTTTATATCCCCTTCCATTCAGCAGCTCTGTTTATATTCTGTCAAAAGACATCAATCACGTCATTATTTTGATGTTACTTGCCGAAATTCTGACTGACACTTATTTGCATTTCAGGTAGTGACAGATTCTACCTAAATATTGAGGACATGATTGGCTACAAACCTGTCTTCTTCATCAAGTGGTGCTGGATGATCCTGACCCCGGGCATCTGTGCTGTGAGTTTGACTGCAGACAAAATCAAGAACGGCAGCATGAACATATCATGTAGACAAGCTCAGTAGTGATGGACAGACACATTCAGATAATAGTCATTTTTGTCTGTCATATTGATTCTAGGTTTCGGATAAAGAGCAGTGCTTAGTTATGGAATCATTTTTGGTTCATCTTGCAAGATAATTTTTCACTTTGTTTTAATAATTAGGGTGTTTATGTGGACATGAATAACCCTTTTATGATCTGGTTTTTGGAGTATCCTGTTTATGTGTTTGAGCGTCTAAACACCATATTTAGTTTATGAGAAAACCGATTATACTGGCTGGAGTACTCTGAAAGAAACCTGGATGTATACGGGTAATATGAATAACCCAGTTTCTCTGTGCCCAAATATATTCATAACCAGGATAAGCCTCATAAATGTGTTATCCATGTCCATGTAACCGCACTGATTGAGCTGCACTGTCCTGTAGCTGTTGCCTTATATCCAGTTACACATGTTTGGGGATTTATGTTTTAAATGTACTGTACCTTAATGCAAACACGGGCTGTTTTCACATGAAGACTCTATCGTGTGTAGCCTTATGTTTATCAAGCCAGAAATTGAAATGTGACCTTTATTAATCAAAGAAGGCATTTCATTCTCACAATGTAAATAACAGAATTTACAATTATGATGTAATTTCTCCTGCAGGGAATTTTCCTGTTCTTCCTGATTAAATACAAACCGCTGAAGTACAACAACATTTACACCTATCCTGACTGGGGCTATGGTATCGGCTGGTTCATGGCCATGTCCTCGATGGTCTGCATCCCTCTGGGGATTATTTGGATGATCTGGAAGACTCCTGGCACCTTCACTGAGGTACAAATACACACATGGACACATTGTACAAGGTTTTCTTTTTGTAAAGAATAGTAATGCTCATGTCTTACTGAGTGTAGCTTTATCTATATTGTCACTGACAATTAAACTGTAATACATTTATGTATCAGTATTTACTCTAAAGGGACAGTTCACCTCAAAATCAAAAGTACATATGTTTGGAGTGTTGGAGATATCAGCCATAGAGACGTCTGCCTTCTCTGGAATATAATGTAACCAGACGGTATTCACCTTGTGGTGCTCAAAGTGCCAAAAAATATATTTGAAAAACTCAAAAGCAACGTCTCTTTCCAGAAATCATGACCCGGTCACTTAAGATAATCCACAGACCTTGTTGTGAGAGGTTTCACGTAGGAACTATTTTCTTTCTACTGAACTACACCCTTCTACTATATCACCATGCAGAATGAGTCGTGCATCTACTGCTAGCTCACCTAGCACCACTGAGCTAGCTAACGTTACAGTTCAGCTGAGGAGGACGTCATTATATTGTTCACATCCTGCTCTCACTAGTCTCGTCTATGAGTGGATGCACGCTTCCTTCTGTATGGTGATTCACTTAACGGATGTAGTTTGCTTTGAGCACCACAAGCCGAGTGCTATCTAGTTCTGTTATGTTCAACAGAAGGCAGACTGATAAATTGCAGTTCATGGTAAGAGGAAAAATATGTATTTCTTATTTTTGGCTAAGCTGTCCCTTTGAATTAATGAAGCAATGTTCTGGATGATCCTCCACCTAAACACTGTAACTTTCAGTCTTGAAAAGAAATGTTTGTTTCCCACATAAAAACCAGAAGGCAAATGTTGTATCTTAGTTTGCATTTACTATTTATGTCAGCCTTCGCACTCGTTCATTCTCTCATATGGCCTGTTTTTAACCTTTTACAGTAGTCATGTTTGCACAGGATGAGCAGCAGCAGTAACAGTTTAATGACAGAGTGAACCTTCCTTTGTGTTTTCAACTAATCAAGCAGACATTTTTCCCCAAATCTAACTGAGTGGCAAAATTGACCCATGACTGACATCATCAGTGGCTGTGCCTGCCAAGCAAAACATCACAAAGTTCATGCAAAGTCATCGTCTCCTGTAACAGATCGTTCCTGTCCAAAACTACAATGAACAGTGTGACAACATGTAATGAAATTAATAGAACTAACGTTGTTAAGACTTTGATTTACAGTCGTGAAGAACATAAAAGCAGAGCAGCATTAGTGTCTGTTATTCAACCTGTATCACTAGCAATGAAGGAAATGACTGAAAGTAATCCTGTTGCTGTACCTCCCCCATCTGACTCTCTCAGAGGGATTGTGACACAGTCGGATGATCTCCCATTGTTGCCCGAGGGAAGATCAAATAAACAACTTGCAGGTTTCTGACATGAGATGATCAGTTGTGGCCTCTGGCTTTCTGGCAGACCTGAGGCGTGATGAACAGCAGAGGAATGATATCAGTGATGTGTTGGTCATGTCTAATATGAAATCCACATAGCATACAAATACTACACTGAGGTAGAAATCTGAAAAAGAAACAAACAAGAAACAGCTTTATAGCTTTTTATATGTAGTATATTGATATCACAGTGCCTGTTCAGTTAGTTAGTAAGTTAAGTGGCTAATTAGTATGAGATCCGTCAAATGTCTGAAACACATACTTTATTAATTGATATGATACATACTGTTCATACAGTGAGTGTCAGTGCTCTTCTTCTTCTCACTTGGTTGTCCCTGAAGCACCTCTAAACCTCAAAACAAAGACTGAAACTAAAAGAAAGAATAGAGTCAGTCTAATGTCTGCCATTTTGATTTTATACATGTATTTATCGATGCTTCTTTAGTTTATTCTAACAGTATTACTTTATGCATAATCTGTATCTGTGTAATGCTGCTTTTAGAAATAGCACTGTGGTGGGAGAATGAGAGGTAACCCCTTGTGTCTCTCTTTCGATGCTCTCTGCAGAGGATGAAGAAGTTGACAACTCCCAGTCCAGACCTGAAAATGAGAGGGAAGCTCTCCGCCCTCAGTCCTTACGCTGCCAACGACGCAAAACTCAAGGTTGATGGGAAAATATCCACCATCTCAGAGAAGGAGACGCATTTCTAACCGACTGCCTGACCGCCAGACCGAGCTGCCTGCTGTCTTCACAATAAGTGCAACGAATGAAAACCACAGCAAACAACAACAACAACATCATCCACCACCACACAAAACAGGAAATGAAACAAATGACTCGGGAGTGTTATTTTTGTTTTGTATAAAAAAAAGGAGAAAAAAAAGGAAATGCTATCACATGATTCGTAGTCTGCTTCTGTTTTGCACAAACTTTGATAACACATTTTCTTTTTTCAGTTAACACCGTGACTAAAGATGCTGTTTTTTTCTTTTCTAACAGTTAATTTTTTAAAGAAATCTGTCTGATGACATATATGGTTAAAACTTGTCCTGGTACCTTGTCAGTACTGGTCACACTAGTGTCTGGGCCTGTAGAACAATACCAGTGTGCTGTGTTGTAAAAGACTTACACTGTACATTTATTGGCAAAGTGCTGTGCCTCTTTATTAGGTACTAGGTACCCAAATGTGACTATCTAAGATGTAGCAGCGTGGGGACCATTCTACATAGTTTTGTGTCTTAAGAGGATACTGCAGTATTTGTTAGTGCTGACGCTATAGGAGGGCAAACCCTGAACACCCCTGCAAGTAAAACTTTGAGTTGTGTATATATATCTAGATGTACCATCAAATTCTTGGATGTTATCTTAACCAGCTGTGACTGTGAGGTAGTGATTTGTACTTACTTGAATTCAACGTTGTTGCTAAGCAACATAAGAAAAAACTCTGCTCACTAGATGTTATGAATGATGTTATTAGGCTTTTGATCATCACATTAGTATATATTATAGGGCTTTGCTGATTTCCACGGCACTGCTCTCATTCCTAGGTCATCAAATACTGACACTTTGTCACGCCCCTCAGCATCTCATAGCCATGCACAGGGCACCATCTCTGTGTGATGCACAGCTGAAACCATAGACTGTATGTAAAGATGGACAGTGCATCTCCACTTCGCTCCACTGTACAAAAATGAAGCCAAAACATCCTGGATATGGCCGCTGCCCTCAAGCACTGGTGACATAATTTGAGGCCAGACTCTCCGCAGTGGTCAAATCTGCTGGTATTGAGTTCCCACCCATTTGCGAGCAGCAGCATTGATAGCAAGCATACCGATTGGCACACACAGCTATCAATCATGACCTCAATCCCCCCCCCTTTTTTTAAAAATCAAATTACTAGTTATAACCAAACGTATCAGAAAAACAAACACTTGAACATACATCAGTGTCATAAGAATTACCTAAAATAACAGAAAGCATCCTTGGGAAAAATGTATTTGACGTGCACTTTGAGTTTTTGGTTTGGCCTATGTCCAATCTGCTAACATGGAAGGGGTGGGATTTATGACCTATACTGCAACCAGCCACCGGGGGCAATCAGGATGTTTTGGCTTCGCTGTTGGGGAGCTGTCATGTCATCCTTTTTATACAGTCTATAGCTGAAACATGAGGCTAATGTGAAACTGTTGTGGTGAGGTTTGAAAAAACAGATCATACTTTGGGCTTAAATAAGTTTGTTTCTTGACAGTAACGTAACGTGACATAAGTACGTCATGTAAGTGACATCCGTGTGCGACAGTGGTACATAAATAATGTCACATTATGTCACATGGGATACGTTGTCTCTTTTTGTTTGACTCATCCACCTCCTACCCAACGTGGACTTTCTCGCGTTTTATATGACATCATTTACTCTCAGCGACAAACACTGCCATGAATAAGTTTAAACTGGAGTTAGCTGAAAGCCCAATACATGTCGTAATGAAGCTGAAGGGTGCCTTAAGCGTCAGTATTGCATGACGAGGGGTGCGACTATAGATTGTCTATCAAGATAAACAATGGATCTCCATTTCCTCCCGGTGTACAAAAATGAAGCCAAATATCCCTGCATGTGCTGGTGACATCATTTGGAGCCAGAGTGGAAATGGAGCTGTCATCCTGTAGTGCAGCCAGCCACCAGGGGCTGATTGAGATGTTTTGGCTTCACTTTTGGGGAGCTGTCATGTCGTCCATCTTTATGTACAGTCTATGGGTGTGATGAAACCTGTACTTGATGACCCAGGGATGAGAACAGTCTGAAGGTTTACAGTAATATTGAAGGGCAAATAAACAGTCAAACCTGTAAAACCATTCTCCTCAGTTTTAGAAATCTTCAATTTTACACGTCTTGTTTTCGACATGGCTTCAAATAGTGAGTGACTTGCAGGCTGAGTCTAGAAACACACCTCTCCCTCCTCTAGCTGCCCTCCTATAAGTCGTGGGTATCCGTCATTTCACAGCAATTATGCTGAGCCTAACTCAGAGTGACAGACAGATGTGCTTCCACCCCTGCATTTTTATTTCCTGTTCCGCCTGTAGAAGAGAAGATGAACGCCCATCAGATGAGCATTTCAAAACCCATCTGTCTTCTTATCCCCCCCTTCTTTCTAGTCTTTCCCTCTTGTCCCCCTCTTTCCTTTCTCCCGCTGTCCTTCCCTCTCATTCTCAACCTCGGCTTGTCCGCCTCTTTCAATGTTTTTCCGCTTCTGTCTTTGGCGTCTCTTCATCACGTGGAGGGCTTGTGCAATGACACGGGCCTTGTATGAAACTGTGATGCTGCTGGATGCTTTGTATTTTGTCACAGACAGCGACAGTCTTGCTGTTGATTAGCGTTTCTGTGACCTGTCTTAGACCTTACTGAGAAATAGACATCTTTTAATTTTGCTGTCTGAGCCGCTGCAGGGGTAAAAGCACCGTCTCCTCCTGTCATCTCTTTAATTGTGGTAAGACTCAGTGAGCTGGTCTCATTGTTCAGATCGATCTCAGTCCCTCGCAGCCTCGTCCTATCACTCCGAGCTGTCCTACCTCCCTTCCTTGCTTTGTCCAACTTTCCCACCTCTTGTCCTTTCTTCCCTCTGTCCTTTGTTTCCTGATGAAAATGCAATCAGAGGAGAGTGTCTGAGGGGATGAAACTCAAATTTCTCTCTACAGTTTTTCAGGAGGAGGCAAAGAAAGCAGGGGAAGAAATTAGGAAACGATGAGCCGAGGAAGTGTGCGATCGAGTAGGAAGTGAGGGAAACCGAGGAAGTGTTCAGCGACTGAAGCCCCTCCTGTCTAAGCTGTGACATCCTCTTAAACACGTGATTGGTCCCACTGGTGTGGTTGCATTATGACATTATCACCTCCTCACTGATGTTTGTGCAAGTTAATAGTCGTGTGCATCGGAAAAGTATAGCCTGCTGTTTAACACTGATCGTGTCGATGTATATTTTTACATCTCTTTCTAAAAAAAATCTGTGGTCTATTTCTTGACATGAACGATGTTTTAAAAGAATTGCTGTATTAAAAAGAATACGTCCTTTGTTTTGACTTTTGATATGTCGTTCAAAAGATCTTGTTATAGAAATATAATGGAAGACGTTTTACTGTTCTGTACTGTTCTACACACATTTTGGTATTCACAGGACACATGAACTGTCTGCTTACTCATTTTTAAGAATAAATATTATGAAGGAAAACAGAGTACAGGCTCTGGTCTTTTTTATCAAACTTAATGTCACAGTTATCCTCTAAAGGAAAAAACTACTCTAAGAAGGAAATGTCAGTATCTTAAGTTCTTTGTAAAAGTTTAAATGTCTCTTTTTGTGATGAGACGTTAGAGATAAAATGATATGATCAGATAAGATGGCATTTTACCATGTCCAATACAGCGACTGGTTTGATAGCCACAAACAATAACAGGACATGAGCAGACAAATAAAGGAAAAAAACAACTTTATGTGCATATTACAAAACAAAACATCAGTTTACAGTTTGTTATAAATGGTAATATGAGAAAAAGAAATTGATGATGAGCAAAAAAGAAATAAAAAATAGGTCTTCAGGCCATAGTGTAGATGAAAACGGCAAAGGAAATGTCCAAACATACTAAAACCCCCACATTCCTTCAGTCCACCTACACAGCTGTTTTCACTTAAGCTGCTGGGTCAACTCAATCGCCAGAATAAATGGGTTATCATGGATATGTTAAATTTGAATATTTCAGATGTAGCTGATATGTTGAAACTTCACATTTCTTTACCTTCTGGATAGGGTGTGGTTGGGTTTAAGATTGGCAGTGATTATATATTGTGGGAGAGACACATTCCCCCCATTGTTTAAAGGTGCCCAAAAATGTCCCGCCCAATATACTAATTTAAAATTGAAAGAATTAAAATTTTGCTCTGCTACAAAAGGCAACCACACACAGCCATTATGATAATCATAAATAACCTTAAAATTGCCACCATTATTACAACTGGTTCTTTAAGGCCCCTCATTATCAAGCCCCGTCCTACCTGTCTGAACTCCTTCATATCTACACACCCTCCTGTACTCTTAGACACTCCTCTGCACTCCTGCTCACATCACCACCTGCCCACTTGGCTACCACGGGTTCTAGAGCCTTCAGCCTCTTGTCATTTGCAATATTGACTCTGTTTCCACTTTCAAATCCCGTCTGAAACACACCTTTTCAAGCTGGCATATTTGGTCTGATTTAGTGGTGACACACATATATGGTGACCTGCACTGTTGATGACTTTATGATGATGATGATGATTATATTCCCTAATATTTATAATTACGATTTTTGTCCAGTCATTTTATTAACTTTTATTGTATAATACGTAATTGTTTGCAGGTGGTCTGTGTGAGTGTTGTGGCTCGACTCCTGTGGTCACAACAATCAATATCAAACACTACTGTTTCTCCATTTAATTCCCTTCCTTTATATTAGGGTATATCACTGTCTACTGTTATAGTTTTGTCAAGTGCAAGTAAAAACAGTCATCAAAAAAAAGTCATTGTATGCACTTTTCCTGTGTGGCCCTTAATCATATGCTGGCCTCCTGAATTGGCACTCAGTCATCAAACCTTTGAGAACCCTTCATCTAAAATTTTTATTTCAGAACCCCCTGGAGGGCTGGGTCGCAGAAGGTGTTGACTGAAATGGTCCCCCCAAAGTTAAATAGAGTCCTCACAACACTTGCGGAGATCCCAGGGGAGAGTGGGTAGCAGCACAACTCCACCTAATGCAGGCTGACAGCGCCCCAGATTCAAACGTCCAAAAAAACACATAATTGAAACCACATTATATCTCCATACTGCTCGTCCGTAGTGATCCAAGCGTCCTGAAGCCTCGACATAAAAAGTTGTTTGGCTTCTCTGTACACGCACTCACGTGTGTGTGCACATTTAGAGCATTTAGAGCTACAGGCTACAATGAGGCTAAAAACAGAGTTTAAATGACGTTTTTCCAAACAACTTTTTATGTCGGGGCTTCAGGACACTGAGATCACTACGGACAAGCAGCATGGAGATATTTTGTGGTTTCAATTATGTGTTTTTTTGGACATTTGAATCTGGGGCGCCGTAAGCCTCCATTAGGTGGAGTTGTGCTGCTACCCCCTCTCCCCTTGGATCTCTGGAAGTGATGTGAGGACTGTAAAACTTCACCTGAGCCTCCCTCGGCATATGGGTGCGTAGATAATGGCTGAATTTTCATTTTTGGGTGCACTATCCCTTAAACATAACAGGATTGTTCGTCACAAACACAGCTTAGAATATCCTGATGTCTCGTTAGAATTACCCAGTGTTGCTGTTCGTTGGTGCCAAACAGTGGTCTGCTGCTTGGCTGCCATCTCGCCTTGATCTCATGCTATCAACCATCGCCTCCTTCCACTGATGAGAAACTCAGCTTGTAAACAAGTAATCTTAACTACGTCACTTTGAAATGTTCACATGACATAAATGAACTAATGTAACATCCATTTATTGCGTAAGTGCAGTTCCAGCATTTTATTTTGGCGACTGGGCTGGCCTGGTTAGACCTCTCAGAAGACTCAAAAAACAGCACGCACATCCGAAATGATAAATACTGGGTGCTGGACAGAAAAACACATAAAAAAATAGGAAAGCAGGTCAGCACAGCAGAAACTACTCCTAGATGAGGAGACCCATGGTGGTTGCCCAACAGATCATGTGATAACACATGTAGCTATACAGAAACACACTGCAAAACCAGAATAAAATTACACCACAGGAATACATTTACAGAAAATCTATATTTTTATTTATGAGAGGCCAGCAGTGTCTGGAATATCACCTTGAATATCAAATGACTGAAACATCAGGTAAAAAAACATGTAAATTCAAGGTGAAACAGTAGAAGAAGATATTATATTTGTTAGACCTTTCCTCAGGACTGTGTGGGCACATACAAACTGGGCGTCGCTGACATCCTCCTCCCTCTCATGTTAGTTTAGTTACACCTGTCAGCGCAGGACAATTTTCACTGTGATTAGCACAAAGAGTTTTGTGACATTACATGATTCTCTGCGTGTAGCTCCACCCCTACCTCCACCTGACGAGAGGTCTAATCAGCCACAGTCATAGACCAAAGCACAGGTGTGAATAATAAAATTAAGGAGGAACTGAATTGAATTTAGCTGCTTTGCTTTCAGGGTGCTGGTGTTGTGTGTACTGACTCACTGTCACACCGTCATGGTTTACTGGGACACTCGTTAATATCGTTAGTAACACCTGCGTTTCACTCTGCGACGAGTCAAAAATGTGTGCTGTGAGAAAGGCCTGTTGAAAGCAGTTAAATGTACAGATGTATTTATGCAGCGAATGTGCTGATAGGAACATGTCGTTTCTGCCGCCTCAAATAATCCAGTGGATTTGCAGCGCTCTGTATAAGTGCTGACAGAATTGTGATATTTTTGACAGCGTCTCGGTTCGGTGCAGCTGGAGACCTTTGTCATTTCATAACCTCCTTTCTTTCTTTCTCCTGCGTTCCTGTATCTATACTGTCACCATATGTTTATTGCTCTGTATTGCTTTTATGGTTTTATGATCCACTAGAGCGACCTCTGAAATCCTGATCACAGCCTACAGGAGACTCGTCCCAGCAGCCCTCAGACCATTTCTATTAATAAAAGAAACAAACAAGGAAATTGTCCTCAACAGTGTCTTATTTTTCTTTCTTTGATCTCATTGGATGATATCTTTGAGGGACCTCCACATGACTGAAGTCCACATTTGATGAAATCCCTCACCAGTGTGTTTGCTGGCCTCTGGGTGTGTGTTTCAGTGTGTGTTGAGCATGCATTGTGTTTCAGTGTGTGCGTGCAGTCAGGCACATACATCCAACTGTCACACTTCAGAAATCAGCTTTACTTTCTTTGACTTGGAGGTGACATCTTGACTTGATCCGGTAGATGATGTGGGGTAAATCTTCTTTTGTTGTTGTGTCACGTTGCCGCCACACACAAAAAACTTCTGAGAACACTTTATGAGCTGGGAAAAAGTTTCTGGACTCTTCAGCCAAGCAAAAACTCATTCAGAAAGTAATGTGAAGGTTAAATGGCTGTCAGCGGGGGAAAATCTGTCTCTCTCAAATGCTGTAAAACGACTTTTTCATTTTCTTCTTCTTTTTTTTTTCCTTTCTGGAGATAAGCTTTTATCTAAAACCTTGATCTGAAACAGTGCTGTTGGCAGACAGGCACACACTGTATACATTATGAATAAAAGTTCTCCAGGCAGGGTTGTCTTATTCCACATCTTCCGATGATTGTTAGGAAAGAAACTGGCAGTGGATCCATAGTCAGTGTTAAATCAAAGTTTTCCTGGAAGCTACAGACAGATGTGTACAGCTGTACAGTAGATCAGATTAGAGACACATCTAACCATTTGATTTTAATCTTTAAAATGACATTGATCAATTTCTGGCAACTAGGGGATTTGTTTCAGTATATCCATACATCATCTGTAACTGCTTATCCTATCCAGGGTAACAGGGAGCCTATCCCAGCTGACATTGGGTGACAGGTGGGGTACACCTAAGACTATTACAGGGAGACAGACAACCATTCACTCTCACATTCACACCTATGGACAATTTAGAGTCACCAATTACCTGCATGTCTTTGGACTGTGCGAGGAAGCTGGAGTACCTGGAGAAAACCCACACTGACACGGGGAGAACATGCAAACTGTGCACAGACGCATTTTATGTATCTTTTTTTTTTTATCATATGTTGTATTGTTTGTATTATGTTTTAATACATCTTATGTTCAAGTCAGTTGCTAATAGAGCTGTGGCTAATGTATTAACAGCTAGCTAATTACACAGCAGACATAGTAGGACATCAGCATTCATTTGGAGTCTTTATAATGGACATCTGAAGAATGTAATATATAATATCTAATATTTTCTCCACATTTTGCTCTGTTTGGGTGCTCTAACACTAACTATTGATAAGAATAGTTTTATACTAGTCCATACCCATTGGTAGCTTTGTCACCTTCTACCTATGCCAATCCTCAATGCCTATGTGCAGTTTCACAGAGATTGACCACGTCAGGTAGTAGAAAAACGTGGGACAGACAGAATGACACAGTGACAGTTTCCGTGATTATGTACAGCATACCATACCATGACTTAGTCATACCAAAAATTAGAAAAAAAAACCAAACAAACATTGGGCCACAGGGGGAGCCACAGCGATCGGTCGCATTTAGCCATTTTTAAGCATTTTTCTGTTGTCATAGCGCCACCCAGTTGCCAATTAGAGTTACATTTCTCCAGTCACCTTGAGGCGTCCTGTTCTACATATCTACCAAGTTTAGTAAAAATCGCCTATAAAGTTGCGTGGTGATTGGTGAAACCCTTGAGATGTTATACACCATTATGTGATGAGCCACGCCCTCCACAATATTCATTGCCTTATAGAAGCTCAGTTTTAGTAAGTTTTCCAACTTTTGCCAAGAGGGAACTTTAGATATTGGTCCCTAGATTATGTTCACCGCGTTTCATGCGGATCGGTCAAACTTCCTAGGAAGAGATCGATTTTAAGTGTTTTTCAAAAAATTCAAAAAGGCGGAAAATCTACATAACTGGAAGTTATGGGATCCTGAGGCAAATTTGTTCCTCATGAGGAGAGGCATCTCTGTGCAAAGTTTCATGTCTCTACGACATATATGCCCATTCAAAGTTTGCAATTTCAATCGGTTGCTATAGCGCCCCCCTTTGGCCAATTGATGTAATATTGCTTCATTCGCATCCTCCCATCACCCTCTGCCACTGTGCCAAATTTCACATGGATTGACCAAGTCAGTGAGGAGAAAAACGTGGAACAGACACACACAGACAGAGTTTTCGTCATATAGTAAGATATGTGGCACTTTTTAAAACACACAGTTACAAAGTGATTATAGGATAAAACACGCACATACGAATACAGTTGTCCATATAAACCTACATACAGTACTCACACACATACACATGCATGATACATAAACAATAATTAAAGCACACCAAAATAAACAATACTAAAGGCCATAGTTGTAAGGTAGTTAGGATGGGCCCTGGTGCTTGCTAGTTACTAGTTATAAGGCGCACACACACTCCACTGGCAACTGTTTATAAAAAAGCTAAAGGAATCTAATTTAGGGAACTTTGCTAATTTTTTCTTCCTGTTCTTTTCTGTCTTGTCCTCTCTTACTGCTGCTTTTATGTTTAAAAGGCATGACCTCTTCCTGGACCTGTAGATGTGCTCAGCCTGTCAGTATTGACAGATATTGTGCCTAAACTAGCTACCAAATATCGCATCGTCTTGTCACATGATCAAATAGAGACTTGACATTAAACAACATCAACATACATGTTACCCAACAACCATTGCATACCTGTGTATGATATTATACTATATCAAAGAAAATAGTTTATTCAGACCATTTATAGTTGATGTAGAATAAGCATTTAAATTTGTTGTAGACTGCTTCTGACTATATAACATAAGAAAGAAGAGTAGAAAAGAAAACAAACGGAAATTATGACAGATTGGGTTTGATTCCAAGGTGGCAATCTGAATCATTTGCAAGGGCCAGGGGCCCCAGTGCAGCCGCACTCTGTCTATATTTACGCCCCTGCTTAAGACAAACAGAGAGTATTTAGAGTATTTAGAGTATTTAGAGTTGAGCTTTCAGCAGCTGCTTAAAACAAACCACAGATTCAGCAGAACAGAGAACAGATGATCGCAGTAGATGACAGCTAGAATAGGTACAGCTTGGCTATATGCAGGAGCCAGGCCATGACGGACCTTGTAACTATTAGTAAAATGTTTATGTCATTTCTGTGGTTAACTGGAGGCCAATGAAGCGAGGCAGGTGTTGGGGTGATGTGGGACTGATGAGTCATTTTTGCTGCTGTAATTTGCCCCAGTTGAAGACCAGCTCTTAGTGATGCAAATGAAGAAGGTGTTACAGTAGTCTGAACGAGAACGGAGTAAGGCATGCACGAGAAGTTCCATGTTTTTCGCTGATACTACAGGCTTGATTTCTTAACTAAAAGAAATGAGACTGTTGAATGATGACCTTTTGACATTTGTTTTAATGTAAAAAATACTGATAAATCATGATTATGTACAAAGACACAAACAGAGGCAGGTACAGTAAATAAACAGACCGCAGCGATTCAGCAAGTGACAAGAGCATGATGAGAAAAAACCATCAGGTGCAGTGAGAGCAGGACAGGTAACCATACCAGGTGACAGGGAGGCTATCAAGATGAAAGACGAGCAGACAAACATCATGCCGTTGCATCAGTACTGTAGCAATCATACGATACACACAGCACAAATAAGCAACCTAACACAGACACAAACTCACAGATGTGATGGAGAGACAGACTGATGCAGATGCCAAACGACAGATGAGGAAATGTGAGAAAGCAGATAGAAGAGAAATCAGTAAGAGAGACACGAGGGAAGCAGCATTCTTCCCTGCGATTATGGAGAAGGCATAGCAGATTAGTTGACTCACGCACAGTGTACTGGGGCAGTGCTTCAGGACAGAGCCAAGATAGAAACACTACGCACCATGGCCAAAAGTCAGCCTCGCCTAAAGATTAAAACAACCTAGATTTGTATTCTGATCTTTTGATAGGGAGCGAGAAAAGAAAAAAAATGTGCTAAAAACCAATTTACAGTGAGCGCACAGATGACACAGTTAGTATTAAAATCCTGTTACCCCTTCATTCAGTACACTGTAGTAGATTTCTTTTTTCTTTTTTTTTTTATGTTTTTTTTTGGAGCAAAAATTGAGCACTTGCTCGCTCACTCACTCACTTTGATAACAGCTTTAATTGCTGCAGGCTTATGAATAAATAAACTGTTAAGGTTTTTTTGGCAAATGTTTTTATTTATTTTAATTATTTTTTTTTTATGAAATATTTTTATTTTCTTTTATTCTGATTGATTGTTTATTTTTACTTATTTATTTTATTTAGTATTCATTTTTTTATTTTCTTTATTTTATTTTTTATTCTATTTATTTCATTTTTAAAATATTTTCTGTGTGTAGTTGTGTTTTGTGTACATTTATATATGTTCTGCTATCATACGTTAGTGTTAGAGGATGTTGTGATTAGTACAATATTTTATTTTATTTTTATATTCTTTATTTATTTTGTCTTATTTTTTAATCTAATTATTTATCTTTTGTGTATAGTTGTGCTTTTTGTACATTTATATATGTTCTGCTGTCATACATTAGTGTTAGAGGATGTTGTGTTTTTTATTCTTTCTTTCTTTATTTATCAGAATTAATTTAATTTTATTTTATTTTATCTAATCTAATCTAATCTAATCTAATTTAATTCAGTTTAATTCTATTTTATTTTATTTGTGTAAAGATGTGCTTTTTGTACATTTGTATATGTTCTGCTATCATACATTTGTGTTTGGAACGATCATAGTGATCTGGTAGTCAGGCCTCTGCTCCTCAGAGTTGATCTCATCTAATTAGTGGCACCAGCTGACTGATTCATCACACCTGGTAGGAATCTGTCTGTGTCTATATGTGTTCTGTGAAACACTCATGTCAGTAGCACTGATGATAGTCAAGTACTTGAACGTTTGCAAATAGACATTAATGTAATATTACATGACATTTGTACCAATACTGACCCCACAAAACAAACTGCTTTGACACAGGTACTACTCTCTAACTCTCTGCTGGCACCATGGCTTTGAGAGTTTGGCTTCAATCTGCTGCACATGATATCTTGCACTGCTGATAAGCACCCAGAGGCAGGACACAGGGTCGGCCAAATGATTATAAGAAGGAAGGAAACACTGTAATGGATACAGTGAAAGGCAGTGAGCAAACTGAGAAGACGGGTGGGTCATGAAGCCAAATAAAAGACAGAAGGGACAGCAGAATCAGGGACAGAGAGCCTTGTAGAAAAGAAGAAATATGTTTGTGCTTGTATATCATGTGAATTCAGTGAAAATATCTTAATGATCACATATAATTTGTTAAGATGAAGCCAAATCCCAAATTACAGATGAATATGACTCCTCTGCTTTGCTCTGCTCTGCCTTTTTCCATCCAAAAGGAAGTGATTAAAATCCCTTTCGAGGCTGCCAGTACAGCACCAAATTCCACTGAGGGGTCATTGAATGAGTGAGGCTACTGTATGATTATTGTGAGACATCTATGTGTAAAAGCTGAATCAAAAAAGTGAGTTAATGTGATTAAGAAAACCCTAAAATGTGTGTTAACAGAACAGGAGTTCACAGAATGTCCCATATACTGCCTGCAGCTTCTATTAAAGGATGGCTCAGAGCCTAAAATCAGCCAGAGGTGGTGTTATTGGGTCTGCGCTTTAAAAAGAGTCGATTTCCACACTAAATTTGATCAGGCTTTGTTCCCTCTTGATCCCCCGCTGGTGTGACATGAGACTGGAGTTATTCTTTTAATTTCAGCAGGGGGCAGCAAATTCTAAACTACCATGACTGAACAGGCTTCAACACCAGGTGAAAATACTACGGTGTGTGTATTTCTGTTTCCTGTGCATGTGGCTGCATGTTTTCATGTGTGGGCGTGTGTATCTGTGCTATGCACACACAAGGCTCACAATATATTTGTGTGTTCATCATGTCTGCATCGTTATGGCTAAGTGAATGGTTTGCATGCTCACAGTGCCTGACGTGGCATCATGTACCGTCAGGTAAATTTCATCCTCGCATGCTGAAATACACCGAGCTCAGTGTCACTGTGAGCATCTCTTTGCACATGCGTGTCTTGAATGTGTGTGTGCACGTGAGGCATTTCCTGCATGTGTCTCCATCACTGAGAGCTGGAATCAGGCTTATCATGACCACCCAGGGTTTCACAAAAAAAGAGACAGAGATAGAGTGGGACTGATTGAAAGTGGATGACCAATAGTGGGAAATATACGGATGGACTAAAAGGAGAGGAAAGAGAAGAATGGGGAGAGGAAATGGAGAGGGGAGGGGCGTGAGTGAGAGTAATCTGGTGTGTAATGAAAGAAGGCAACACAGAGAAAATGGTTTCTGTACCTGGTGTGAGAGGGGGAGGACGGAAAACTCGGAGGTCAGAAAAGGTGACAATGTCCACTGTGCTTCATATGAAAGCTCAAGACAAAAGAAAACTGTTGATGATAATGCCTGGTTTCCACTATTGTTGTTCTGAGACAAAGAATATCATTTTTTTTTATCAATTAATGATGTCCATTATGGATCAAACAAATTCAATATTCAATGTCTATGAAAGATAAGAGGTTCAGTCTGTAAATAATTTAGCATTTGCCATTTTCAATCTTTAAACTGTACTATCAGCTCTTTACTTTTTCTGCGCTGCTGTCCCAAACACTCATTAGCAAATGTAATATAATCATGAATAAACTTAACAAATTGCCATTATTATTATGACTGGTTCCAGTATTACAGTGTACTGCCATTCTTGCTGTATCGCAGTAGAACATGGCTTTCATTTGTTGCATATTCACATAGTATACTATGTGCTTATGATTAATGATATAGTAGAAAATGATTTGGTCCCCCTCAGTGTTGACTCCAGGGCTATGGCCTTGGTTTGAGTGGATATCTCTCTTTTGGAAAAAACAAACAAGCAAACAAACAAAGCCTCAGATACACAGAGGTACACAGTGGAACACAGCAGTTTATCTTTATACTCCAACATGGAAGTGGGCCATCTGAGAATTACAATCAGACCCCAAGTACTTTTGGAAAAACCCTAAATTAAAAGACTTTGATTATGCAACATATTCTCACTCTGACCTCATCACATATTAGCCCCTTTCCCACCGCAGGAACTTTTATCAATTACCCGGGATTTTGAAAAACCTCAGCGCATTTCCACTGCAATTACCCGGGGAAAAAACTTTCCCTCAACCCCAAACTTTCCCTGAAAAAAGTACCTAGTAGGGGGGTGGGACTCAGATTACCCGGAATTCTTGAGGGGCGGGGCTGTGTGCTGAAGAACGCTGATTGGTGGAACACACACTTGCAGCTTTCCGCACTTCCAATGTGGCTGCAAACTTTATTCAATTTCCACAAGCTTCACTTCATTTGTGTTTTTATAAAGGATGGGTACCGAAACCCGGTACTAAATTAGCCCCGGGGCTAAATGATCAAAAACCGTAGTATTGATGAGCGCTTACGGTATCGGTTCTTTTGTGCCGGCGCTGAACTCCTCCACACACACACACACACACGTGCGCACACTTACATGAGACAGTAACCGGTGAACAGCACAGAGGCCGCGGTGGAAACGAAGCAAAGATAACTCAAAAATGACTCGAGTTGATGGCAGCTCGTTACCGTAAGTGACATTAACCCTTAGCAAGTAAGAAGCCAATACTTTATCAATACATGTGTTCATGTAGACAGCGATATTTACTATGCTCCATCCGCGGTCTCACACCCACCAACAATAACGTTATGTCTTACACAAGGACAGCACGCTAGTTCAGCTGATAGTGCATTGTTACTAATAAGCTCAAATGACAGATGTCTGTATGTAGACTAACTTAGTTTGACACTTATCTTAAAACACTTTTAAAATGAGCTGCTGGTTCAGACAAACAGCCCCAACTCTCTACACCAGCACGTAACCAGCCAAGCTGGCGGAGCCAAATACAGGGCACACATCGAATCATCTACGTCATCACAATAATATGAATAAATTATCCAGAACTTTGAGGTGTGGTGGAAACGCAAACCACACAGATAACCAGAAATTCTTTCACCCAGTGAAATAAATTCTTGGTAATAAAAGCTCCTAGAAATGTTGGGGGAAAAGGGGCTATTGACACTTGGTTGTGGACTTTCCATGTCCATATATGACGTGTAAGGTACCCTGGGTGCGTTAGTTGTTGACGGTCTGGTGTGTTGTGTCAGCTTCAGCCTTCAGTACCACATGCACATGGTTGAGTTTAAGCAACAAAAGTGCATGGCTGGGTTTAGGAATAAAGAACAGGGTTTGGCTTTACAGTCTTACAAGAAGCAAACATCAGTCTCCTGGGTGAAAGTCTGTGGTTGTTTAACCCATCCACCACTCCTCCCGCCTGCTCTACTCAGACTTCTGCTGCCATAACTTTCATTGTTGTCCTGCCGCATTTCTTCCTAATGCCGGCAGGCACAGTTAGACAATAATGGCAACCAGCCGTGTAACTTGCTGGGGTGAAAGGATGGCGTTTTTCGTTGGTGTCTGATGCCAGAAGCCACTTATCAAGCAGGTGTTTTTCGACGACTTTGGAGTGAGATCAGATTGGATTATGTTATCATACTAGAGCCAAATAAAGTTAATAAATATCAATATATCACACAAATATATCAAAATAGAAAACCAGGAAGTTGTTCAAAAGCAACAAACCAAAATTACAAAAAATGCAGATAAAGTAGATAACAGCTCCACAGTGATACATGTTTCCTAAAGATGTTTCTATCAAACAATCGAGCAATACTATGTTTGTCCAATAGAAAGTGTAGCTAAGACTAGACAGAGTGCAAACTGTCGGTACCTGGGGGTCTTCTGTTCCCTGTGACAGGTGTTTTCCAAGGATCTGTCTGAAGGACAAAGCATTTCATCCACCACATGCCCAGCCCCAAGCTTCATTAGTTTTTTGTAGCTTGTAGCCTGCAGCTGTCCACGATTAAACTCCAGTCTTGGCGGTTTAGCTAGTGTTGGGCGACAGCTATCCTCTGTGGACACAGAGGGCTCATCTTTGGGCGGGTGTATTTCCAAAAGCTTCAAGTTGTTGTGCTCTTGGTCATAGTAGGTGTTTCATGAGGTTTAGGATGTGTTGGTATCAATGGTATCTTTCCTTCGGCCAAAATCAAAATAATGAGAATAATTTCAGCTGTGCATTAGCAGTTGGGACAAACAAACAAATAAATCAGCCATTTAATCAATATATCATTATACGTTTCCACAGGTTCAGTTTTATTGCCATGAAATGGCACTTTGTCATCTCTGAACACAACAACATGCTGTATACTCATGGACAATGTGTTGCAACATTGCCTGCACATGCAGATGTGCTATGACTGTGGAACTATTTACAATACATAATGCAATAATGACATAATATATTGGATGCATTCACATTCCTCTCCTTGATTTACTTGTCCTGTGCTGCCTGTATTAGTTCCCTAAATGACACATTAATTTCCAGTGACATTATAAACAGTCAATGAAAAGCTATTACACCACAGAGTGAACCTTGACCCACATGTCAACATTTCCTCTGTGTAATGACACTGGAGCTTACATTAGAGCTATGTGAGTGGGGGAGAGAGGGTGAAAGAGGGAGAGACTGTGTCGCAGGAGTAAGGATGTCAAATGGGACCCGACTAGGCACCTTCTTTGAGTTCTCAGTTCATGGGTCAGAGGAGAAGACGCCTGAGGACACCCCAGGCATCTTTCTTTCTCTCCATTGCCCTCGCTCTTGTCTTCAGTAAGCAGCAAATGAAGTGTGGCCTGAAAACTCAGCATTACCACCATCCATCATCATCATTACCAGCATCTTTAATGCAATCAGGAAGTGATTATTAGGTAACCACAGGGGCGATCCAGTGACTAGTCTCAGCAGTACCTCATTCTGTGAATTTCTTTTACATGAATTTAATTTTAAGCCATGAGTATCAAGTACCTCTTTAGATTACTCTGGTTATCAGTAGACATTTTGTAGGATTGGCATTAAATAGATTTTTAGGATCCTTTTGTAGAGTCTGACTATGAAAGTGTTGTCTATTTTTCTTCTTCTTCCTCTTTACGCATGTTCTAAACTTGTACTGAGTCATTGTTTTTGTATACAGACTTTTGGGTTTCAGCAAAATATTTCACTGGTTTGTACTTTTTAATAATGTTTCCTATCTTTTCTATAGGTATACTCATTATTACATTTTTTTCTGTTGACTAATTGCTTGGATTTTTTGTAAACGTATTGTTACCAGCCACAGAAATGTTGCAACAGTTGGTATTCTTTTTACCTTGTGAGTCTATGTGTCCAAGCTGGTCTCATTCTGAAGTCATCGAATAGCAGCACTTGGGCAGTGACTTCCCGCATCAGACGCTGAAAAAGCTGTGCTTTCATGTCAGCATGATACACAGCCTGTTGCCAGTATTGCTTAATGGTGCCCAGCTGCGTCAGGGGGAAATATAGCCTGACAGCAATGTAAGTTAAGGAAGCAATAAGTTAGTTGGTTGGGTGGATGGGTCCAACTACCACTGACTTTTACCCAGGAGGCCGGTGTTCACTTCCTATTTGATTGTAAAGCCAATCCCTGTTGTTGTTTTCTAAACCCAACTTTGTGTGTGTTCCCTGAATGTAACCACCAAAAAACATCAATTTGCAGTGTTGTACTGACGTAGGAGGTTTATTTTTAAAGAGACTGTATGGAAACTGTATATTTACTGTGAAAATGGAAGTATATATTGAAAATCCACAATACATGTAACAGGCTGAAGTTGACATGGTGTCCCAGAACATCAACAACAAATGCACCCAGCCTACCTTGCACGTCATGTGTCGATGTGTAAAGTCCATGACCAAACGTCGATACGTGACGAGGTCTGAGTGAGAATGTGTTGATGCGTCATCATGGCAAAATATAATCCTAGTGACACCTTTTGTGTCCACAACTAACACAGAAGTGGTTTTAATTACTTTGGCAGGTGTTTATGTCTGTGGACAGAATTTTGTAATGTCGATATTGTTGCACCTGTGCAGGATGAAGTCATGAAATGTTATAGGTGTGTAGTTGAGATCAAAATGAAAGCTGAGTTTGAAGATGGATGTGGTGCGAGCTAGGGGGCTGAAAGTAGGGGGTAGGAAGAAAGGAGGGGGCCACTGACCCCACATTTTACACCCCCAGATGACATTTGCTTTAAGTCACAGATCACTGTATTGCGACTGGAGTGATTCAATTGTGAGATGGTTTCTAGTTTTTCCTACTCTTTCCTGTTACCCACTGATGATTGTTTTTGAAATTTTCTTGAGTAACTTGAGGGGAATTTTCCTCCATCACCTCCCAGGTGTGTTTGCGTGTGGGTTTGTTGATAACTTTGTGTCTAGGAGCCTGTTTATACCTGGTATCGACATGAATCTTGGATGATCTGATCACAAGTAGGCAGCGCTAAATAATAGTGTGAACAACCACTGGGAAGCATTGCGATCCGATCACTCAAAATACTTGCCGAGGTGGTTTGCCTCCATGTCTTTAATTGTGTAAATGCTAATGCAGCCTGGTGCCTCCCCAACAAGGACTACGTCTTCTGTGCAGGACACGGTGGTTGTTTTGGTGACAGCATGCTAACGCGCTATAACTTAACAATTTTTTTGACGAATTAGACAAAGTCTTGCTTGACAGTCCATCGTTTTGTTGGATTCTGCTGACAGCAATATTTCCAGATGTATTGATAGAACTGCTAACACGTGTAGTGAGCATGCTAATGTGCAGCTGGTGAGAGTGTGGACATAATAACTGTGCCTGAGGCCTTTAATCTCCTACTGTAAGTGACATAGGCAGTAAAAACATCTGAACACAGTGGTCAACTGGAGATGCATGTTAGACACAGGTATAAAGGACGATGTGTCTCAGCTGTCGTCTTGTGACCTGATCACTGAAGCTCACATTAATACCAGATGTAAGCAGGCTCTAGGATTACCTGACTGTCTGTGTATCCACAGGCATATCATAATTGTTTGTGAAATACCTGATGAAGGTCGCTTGGACTAAACATAGCTATTGAATAAATTCACCATAATAGTTGACAGTGTGCAGGAGATGATTTTTTTGTTTTGAACCATTTCTTTATCTCTAAAGAAATCTAACTGTATACATTTGTGCAAAGACCACTTTTTCTGGCACCCCTGAGGACCAAAAAATGGGGTAAACACTCATGTTTTCATTATCCTTATCTCTTCACCTAAGTGTTAGCTGCTTTGTCGTCGTCTCCACAATTTCATAGCTTGATATAAATTACTGTTACAAAAGCCGAGCTTTGATTTTCTACCTGTGTGCAGCTAGCATGGAACCGTGAAATGGCCAAGTGACTGCTGTGAAAGGTCAAACTGTGTGATTATAGGAGGGAGAGAATGGAGGTGGGTCAGAGGAAGCGTGAATGGGGGGCTGAGCGGCTTTTAGAAAGCTTTGTTTTTTCATGCTTGCTTGAGATGTGCTTACAGTAAATGTAATATTATTTTCTACTTCAAGGTTTTCATTGTGCATCAACCCTTAACCATATTTGTCTTGGTTGGTCCTTTGTGTTGAAGGTTAATGAGGGGAATCTCTTTTCTATTTTATGTTTCTGTTTCTTAATCATGCAGAGGGCGGAGAGAGTCCTACCTGACTGGTAGAAAAAACATTTACACGATAAATATAGTGTGGCATGAAGAAAATATTTTACAAATGATGAGCACAGGCATGAAATGTGTTAGAGTGACCATGCCTGTGTGTGCTAGTGTGAATTTGTTCATTTGTGTATTACAGCAAGTACACACACACACACATACGCACACACACGTATGTGCCCAGATTCATTTGCTTAGCACACTCAATGAGTGGTCTGTGCCCATTGGGTAGACCCTGTGTTGCACGGTTCTGCTGTAATAGGTTTTGGCAGCTGTGTAATTTCTGTTGATTTATCCCTGACCTTGGAAAACTCTTCTTCTGCAGTGCAGGTGTCATTTGTAAGGCACACATACACACACATACATATGCATATTACACACACACACACACACACACACACACACACACACACACACACACACACACACACAAGAGCCAACACAAACAGATAAACAGAAAAACAATTTAATGAACACAGCAACTCAATTTTGCTCACACACCACACAGTCAATCTACATACACCCACCACTCTGCACATGCATACCCACCAGCTCACATTTATACACCAGCCCCCACCACCCTCCATGCACATGGATGCTTGGTGTTAATAGGTCACCAGCCAATGAAAACGGTTCTTATTTCACTGTCAAGTAATGTTGACTAGATGAATGGGCCACTGGTTAGGTGGGACACCAGCTCTGTGGTACTTTAGTAAAGGCTCAGGAGAACACTGTTTGTCACTCTGGGTCTCTGACACTGTCGTTAGGGAGAAACATGGACCTTGTTGTGTTAGGGAGGGAAAAAGAGTACAATAGTATTTGATTAAATGTCTCTTGATTACTAAATATACAGTATACAGACCGTGCATAGTAATGTGAGATGTTATATTCCACATCATACACCAAATTAAATGCATACCTTCATTTGATAGTCTCGTTATATGTATTATTAAAGGTCAAGGATTTAGGGGGAGATATTGGCAGAAATGGAATATAATATAATTAGTATGTTTCCTTGAGTGTATAATCACCTAAAAAAAGAATCAGTGTGTTTTCATTACCTTGTGTAACCAGTATCTATCTATAGAGTGATGGTGGATGTGTCCCCTCATATCTATGGCGCAGAATCGATGGAACAGCCACACAGGACTTGTTTTCACTTTGGCTCGCTCTTTACTCTGGCATAAAAATCAACAGTGTACAGTCCTCATCAACAGTGTGTTATGAGAATACAAGCATTCAGGTCTGTGTAACAGAGACCAGAAGGGTACTATCCAAAATACTTTAAAACAGTGGTTCCCAACTGGTCCAGCCATGGGGTCCAGATGTCTCCTTAGTCATTAGTTCGAGGTCCCATGGTTTAATACATGCAGCGTCTTACTTGCGTTTGGCCATGTGGTTGAGCTACTTGTCAAATAGCTGTCGGTCAGTCACTCACTCTACAGTGGAAACGTCACTTTAAAATAAAAGCTCTGCGCCGGAAAAATTACTGTACTTAAAAATAAATTCTTTTTCCAACCCAACACATTTGCGAGTCACTTGCAGTCCACTGAGAATGGGCCCACAACCTGCTTTTGGGCCGTGACCCAAAAGTTGGGAACCGCTGCTGTAAAACATTACAGCTGGGAGTGAGGCAGCAACAGCAATGCTAGCTAGCGTTAGCGTCAACATGTAAACAAAATGAAACTTGTTGATAAAGTTACTATTTCTGCACCTAAGTGTCTGTAACTTTCAGTTTACATTCTCTTGAAGTATACAGTCAAAATGCATGTCATAGATAAATACAAAAAGCGTTAAATATAGACATAGTGATTGCAACGTAGCTTGCACACACCCACCTCCAGCTCCGGAGTATTTTCCTTTGCTGGGCACGTACGGTGTACGAGAAGGAGCTCTTACTATGCAGTTGTACATCATTAGAATGACCGTGTAGTACACAGGAAGCAGGTACTTGTCCATGGAGTCTACCATGTTGCACCACCATGTTTCTACAGTAGCCCAGAATGGACAAACCACTGAAACTGATACAAGACACTGGCTCTAGATAAAGTTATAATAGTTATAGTTATTGTTTTAATGTGAAACTGCTTTATTCAGCGTCTTTACTGGTTTAAATAATGGAGCTGTTTTGGAGTGGAAGAGACCTCAGCAGATAATTTGGTTCCTGATAAAAACCTTCTGAACAATGAACACTAAAGGAATTCTAAGCAGGTGTTCATGCTTGGCACATGGGAGAAGTTTCAGCTGGTTGCAATGTGCAGTTCTTACCACTAGATGCCAGTAAGTCCTGCACAGTGTTTCTTTAATGTATGTTTTAGTTTTAGTACTACAGGCTTCTGTGTAGTATTCAATAATAAAGTACAATGCACATAAGCTGTTTGTGACAGTAGATGTGACATTTTACCATCAGAAAAAACAATGTCACAAACATTCACAAACACAGGACAGTCGCTGTGAATGTTGTAAGAACTCAGTGTTATTAGATGTTCATCACAGCTGGTTGCACTGCTCCCCTGGCTTTCCTCTCGCTCTCTTACTATTGAATCTTACTCTCCTTCTTTCCACTCATCTGTCATTGATCACCAAAACAGTCAATACTCTCTTACTTGTGGTGCCACCATTATTCCACCTCTCACTGCTTAAATGGCTTCTGCGTGTATGTGTATGTGTGTGTGGGAGCCCTGATCAATGTAGCAATTGAAGGCGGTAGAGCAGTAAACACATCTTTGTTCACATACTTGTTATTGTAGGTAGAGACAGAAGATGTGGGACCTCACAAAATGTAACTACAGCATGATGCTGAAAAAAAGGTATTGCACATTTAATTGGAAGGACCAGTATTTTAGGCTGTTCAAATGTCACATATTCACTTAAGATGCAGTAATATTTATAGTAAGCAAAGGATGGATGTAAAGGTGGGAAGTGGCCTCAAGTTTTTGGAGGGTATCCTCTTCTCACTGGTTGTTTAGACTAGAACCTGCTTGCCTTTTTGTCACCTACATATCTTCATCTTTGACCGCTCTGTTTGTTGTTATTGGGTCCCTTGAACAACATATGCTTTAGTGATGATTGTATCTTCAAGCGCTTAAATAAATGTATATGAATATCAACCTGATAATGTGAACAGTGGATATTCTATTTACTCACTAGGAGAATGAAAAAGTGGCGGAGCGTTGACCTGGTGTGCTCCCACAGCACTCCACCCCTGACCCTAACATTGGTCAATAACTTCATAAATGTGCTAAGTTCCCCTCTCAACAGCCTTTACTGCTTTAATGTTCTTTTTATGGTGCTGCTCATGTTCCATCATCAAACCCCCATAGGAGCATTAAGAAGCTGTAACTGTCCATTGGATTTCAAGTCGTCAGCCCCAAGCGTTAATGATGCTTTCCAGCAGCACTGGACATATCTTTATGCAGTTGTTAAACTCGGATTTCAATTAGATTTTTATTATCCTGTGACTGTCACACCAGTACGCCTTAGGTTGCAAATCTGAACCAATTCCCTGTGTTCCTGCAGCTCAACAAACCACAGCAAGTCTTCAGCTTTAATAGAATGGCTAAGGCACTGATCCCACAGAAAGAGTTTCAGCAGCTGGAGGCGGCTTTTTGTAATTGTCTATAATGAGAATGAAGCTGTTTGCTTGCAATTTTTTGCTTGTCATTTTTGCTGGAGCTCTCTGAACTCCTTGAGTTGAAAAAACTACATTTCAGAGCGGAGAAGTCTCTAAAATCATCTCCTTTTTTGTCATCTTTTTTTCCCATTGTCCAATTAGATGACTTGTGAGGCAGGCCTTCTCCTCCTTCTACAACAAGTTTACAGTTGGTTAACAATGGAGGAGAAACTGGTGGTAGCGGTTGCTGGATACCCAGAGCTATATGGCCCGACAATAGAGAGCAGGTTGTCAAACTGCCCCCGAGTCATGCTAAAATATCATCATGTAGCGCTAAACTCCATTAAACTCTCTCTGTTCGTCCTTATTATTGATTTAATTTCTGTGTTGTTTATCTCCGTCTTACTAATGGTACTGCACCATTTACCTTTTTGAATTTCCGTCTATAACCTCTATGTCTGTCTCTTCAAAATAAAAGCACTTCCTTGTTCACTGGAAATAACAAAAATAAAGGCAACATAAATAAATTTGAAATGCTAGTTCAACACGTCAACTACTGAACATTGGGGTCATTTACAACATCAATGGAGCATTTCAGTTTCAATTAAATGACTTGGATCAGGTGTTAAATCAAGTTGTGCATCATCTGCATAACATCGGTAGTGCTGTGCCCCAAGAGTAACATACATAGAGAAAAAAAAATGGAGGGAGACCGTATCCCAGGGGAACTTCACACAGTGTCTTGAGTGATAGCTCATCCTGACTGACCTTATAACTTGCCAAGAACTCCAGATCTTAGTGGTGTATTCCTTCAGACCCTTCTCCATATCTCCTTATCTCCATGTATCCATGAGTTAGAGTCAGGAACTTTAGAATAAGCATGCATTATTCAACATGACATGACATTTAAACAATTTTCTTCAATTTGCCAACACATTCTCACTGCGACCTCATCACATTTTGACGACTTGGTCATGGACTTTCCTCGTCCACATACTATGTGCAAAGTACCCTGGGTGCGTTAGTTGTTGACGTTCTGGGACGCTGCGTCAAGTTCTGCCTGTTACATGCTTTGTCTTCTTTCAAGATACATATCTGTTTTCACAGGGAATTTACCGTTTACATACAGTCTCTTTCAAAATAAATGCACCACATCGGTACTACACCATGAATTTAATTTTTTTTCCCTTCAACAACAAACACACATGGTTAGGTTTAGGAAAAAACATGGTTTGGCTTAATCTTATAGGACAGGAACACCACTCTCTCTGGTGACAGTCAGCGTTTATTGGACCTATCAACAACCCGGCCTGCCCCACTTTCGCAGCCTTAGCTTTCGTCCTTATCCCACTGCATTTCCCCCTGATGCTGCCGGTGGCCATTAAACTATAACAGCAACCTGCCATGTATCATGCCGAAGTAAAAGGATACCTTTATTTGGTTTCTGCCCAAGGCCCAATGTCACTGCCCAAGCACCGAGTTTCGAGGACTTTGGAGTGAGACCGGGCTCAGTTTGCACCATCCAGAATGAATTCTCATCTCTTTACGTCCATTCATGTCTTTGCAGTGACTTTATATGTATTTGTGCAATTTCTCAAATTTGCTCTGAACACATCTTGCCAGCATAAAATCAATATCAAAATCAAAAGTGGCCATAATGCACACTGACTGACACCAAATAACCAGATTTTTTAATTCTGTTAGTTTATCTAATAGGGACTGTAAAGGGTAAACAATTCCACATTGGCTAAAAAAATAAATAAAACAACAGATATAATGCATACAGGGTGTTTATTTGAAGCTAATTTTCAGCCCCCAGCTGATTTGTGACCCCTGATAACCTCCTATTCACAAGTACATGTCACGTTCCCCACACATCTGGGTTTGCTGTTTAATTTATCTTTAATCAGATGACCTAACGACACTAATAGCAACACATAAAAAGCCTATTTTGGTGTGACTGGCGACAAGAAGACACATGAGGACAAGTTGGGGCATATCATTTGTAGTTTCTGAGAGGCGTCTGGGCTCTGGGCCCTTTGTAAACACAACAACACATCAGCTGAAGGATTGACTGTAATGTTGGTGGTGATGGGTAAAGAGAAAAGACAGGGTGGAATTAGACAGAGAGAGAGAGAGGGAGGGAGAGGGAGAGATGATGCTATCTGTCCAAAATCACCTCGGGCTATACTAAAATGAATCTCCTCATTGTGGTTGTGACCTCTACCCCCTGTTGTAAAGCACGGGGTAATTGAGGTTAACAGTGTAATTTGACCTTTGAAGCTGCTGTGTGGCTTCTGTTGGAACGTTTCCTGCTAAACTGTGGAAACATAAGAAACAGCCACCTTTTAAATATTCTTATCTGCAGCTCCAGAAGGATTGTAACGTGAGGCAGCATATTAAATCAGTGCCACTGAGAGCCAACATCGCACAGAGGGTGGATAAAATGTTTTAGAAAAATAAAACGGACTCTAAACTGAGAGCGTTATGATTATGCCCTCTCCCTCTCTCGCCCTCACATAAAACAAGTGTTTAGTGTTAAAATTAGTTTCTCACTGTAAATATCCATATCATCCAATGCGTCATCCATTCCCCTCCACCCTCCCTCTCTGTCTTTCTCTCTCCCAAGAGGACATAATAAACTACTCTGTACATCCACCTTTCAGATTCTCTGGAGAGCTGTTACATGAGCCCGGAGCACTACGAAGCTAACAGCACCACAACCGGTGTAACACTTCACACCAGTACACTCACATGGACTGTTGACACCTAAATAAAACACACACACAAAAACCCGACCATGAATGTGCGACACATTGTACACACACACACACACACACACCGAAACACATACACACCCAGGCGCCTTCTGGAGTCCAGGGACCTGAAAACATGCATGTCAATGAGTTTGGCTGCAGGCAGAGACACCTCCCTGTGAGTCACTGCTCCTGCCACTCAGTCCCACCGCTCCACACCTACCGCTTAGAAAGGTCAGTGTGTAGAGCCAATGGCAAAAAAATAAATGAAGTTGTTCCTTGGGGTGACATCCGTCTTGAGGTTTGGGTATGTGTTGTGATTTGGGGAGTGTGTGTGTTTGTGTGTGTGTGGCTGTTCCTGGTAATATGGTTGCGATAACCAACAGTTAAGTTGATTAATTACGTTGTGATAGAGACGATTCTTTTATAGTGAAAGTATATGTGCGTTGTTGAAGAAAAAACATGTCAGGAGGGAATTACAGAGTTAATGAAGCAGTCATGGAGCTTACAGAGTGTTTAGGTCTGCACAGAGAGTTGGGCTAATGAGAGCATAAACCTTTTAAATCAATGCATACACCATGTTTTCTTTTTAACCCAAAGCATAGGCTTACATTTTAATATGGCTGATGAACCAACCTTGCTATTAGTGGATACCTAGCTGAGCCTCATGTCAGTATACACTACACTGAAAGATATCTTCTGATATAAGATTAGCAGGAATTTCATTGTAATGTGGCGCAAATTGTTACAGAATTTGCAGAAAACTGACAAAATAAAATGCAAATGAATTCATGTTTTTATCCACTGCTATTTGAATATTATTTTGTTCATCTGGATAAACAGTAGGTGGCACTAATCAGGTGCCATTAAAGTCCACATGAAACAGAAGTTAGAGCTCTTTAGCTTCTGTTCTTTGACGTATTCCCCAGTGAGACAGAATATTACAATGGTGTGCGGTAACAAGAGAAATTTAAATCAAACTGTTCGCATTTGGTGGGCTTAGAGTTTAGCTTAATACAGAGCTACAACTGAGTCCTCTGCTGAGCGGACTGTTGGCTCCACACATACCTCCCTTATCATGGTCATGAGGGAGAGATGAATGAATTAGACCTCGGCCACATTTTTTAAGCTAGCTACTACAATTCATTGCGGTTTAATATGACTGTTGTGGCTAACTACTTGCTTAAAGTCTCATTTGATTGGATGAACTTTTGTAAATGCCCCTGAGTGCAGGATGACTGATCAAACAGGGAAGGGAAAATGCCTTTGTGATCATGCTGCAAACCAATTTTCCTACAGGGTCAAATAAAAGCATTGATCCATCTTTCTAAAGACAGAGAATTTGATGTGACAATACTCTGATACTGATTTTTTGATCAATTAGCACAGGGGCACAGGATTTAAACTTGGCAAATAGAATTACCTAGGAATGAGCCCTAAAATCTGGAAATGAGTTAGCATTTTGACGCTCTCGGTTCCCTCATCTTAAAGTCATTGGTTTTTTTAATGGGTTTTTGGTTAGATATCTGAAATAAGGTCTGCGGTTAACATAAACCTATAAGACTTTCATGTCATATTCTATGACATAAAATGCATCAGTAAATACCCCACTTGTTTATTTTGAAGTTTTTATGTGTCTTAGAAAAGGCGGATGCTAACAAGTTGCTAAATGAGACTACAGAACATCATCACACTCACACGGCTTTACAGCTGTGTTGTGGGGGGCAACATTAGCTAACGTTAGTTTGATTCATCTACCTCTCGTACCACCCACCCTATGTGCACTCTCTCACTCTACACTCTACACTACGCCTGTTGCCCGGCAACTTGGTGTCATTCCGAAGTTGTTGAATACCGGTGCTTGGTCTGTGACTGCCGGTGTCAGACATCAATGAAAAAGCTGTCCTTTGATGTCTGCATGATAATCAGCTGGTCGCGGCATCAGGGGGAAATGTGGCTGGCCATCAACATAAGTTATGGGGACGATAGTCTGAATAGGGTGGGTGGAAGAGGTGGTGGATGGGTCCAATAACCACTGACTTTCACCTGGAAGGCTGCTGTTCACTTGCCAAACCTTCTTCATTTGTTCTAAACCCAACTACGTACATGTGTTGGCTAAACGTAACCATGTGTTTGTTGTTGAGAAAAAAAACTGTGTTGTACCAATGTAGTATATTTATTCTGAAAGAGACTTGCAAACTGTACATTTCCTGTGAAAAAGGAAGTGTATTTTGAAAACTGACAGTGCATGTAACAGGCTGAAGTTGACACGGCATCCCAGAACATCAACAACATATGCACTCAGGGTACTTTGCCTGTCATATCTCACCACAGAAAGTCAATGACCAAACATCAATATATGAAGGTCGGAGTTAGAATGTGTTGCGAAGGGCCACTGACCAAGCATCTGTATTTAATGAGTTAGGACTGAGACCAGGTAGGAAAAAATGTTCTGACCATCCTCAGCTGTGCTTTGTTGCTGTGCTAACAATTTATCATACAGTAAACATTTTTTGCTAAACAGCAAGTTTTTAATGGGGAGTGCTAAACAAGGCAAAATATGTGCCAAAGTAATCAGATGCAAAGCACATGACAATGAAGCACACTGAGGAAAACACTGGAGTCAGTCTAAATATCTTTTGTATTTCCCTTGCTTTGTTTGACACACAAAATGCCACTGTCATTTTTTATGAAACATTGCCTGAGCTGGTGAGATGCAGCTTTACTGAGGACTCAGATTTATGAGGTCTATCTCAGCATGAGTGGACTTTTTCATGGTGGCCTGCATTTCCACCTTTTACACCCAGAGTCTCTCTTTTACTGTCATTCTCTCCCATTTTCCTCTCCCTCTTTCTTCCCCTCTATTTATCTCTCCATCCCTCTCTTTCGCTCTCTGTCATCCTATTTTTATCTCTTTTCTTCCTCTCTGTTTCCTCTATTTATATCCCACTGTCCCTCTCTCTGAATGAAGTGTGAAATCAAATTAATATCAAGGAGAATAGGTCCCTGAAGCATTTGGCAATCTGATAAGAAACTGCTCTAATTTTAGGATTTCAGGAAAAATATTCATGTCTGATATATTATAATATGTTGAGGGGTGCTTTTCTGCAGACATCTTTGCTAAATAATTCTTACATATCATCAAAAATACTAGCACCATTTACTGATTTGCAAGCCAGCACATGCCTGGTAAATGAACCTACATGCTTATCATGTCAAACAAAGTCAAACTTCTCTTTGTATGTGAAACTTTTAAAAAGATTTTTAAGGGGAATTAATCTTTTGAGGGATGAAACACTAGAAAGAATACAGCCAGTTGGAGACAGAGGCTTTCTGTCCACCCACAGTGTCTGCGCATAATCCAACTATTATCTGCAAAACAAGAAGGTAAGATGGTGCGGGTGTGTTTGCATGAGAGAGCCACAGAGGGGGAATTGATAGCCTGAAGATAGAGTGCCTCCCACAGTTGTGCTCAGTAGCCATAAAATCATTATGCATACAGTACGACTACAGTAGAGCGTCTGCATCCTCACATTTATATGTAAAACACTCTGAGGATCACTCACAGTGTGTAGTAGACTGAGAGCTGAGCTTTTCAGGGACAAATCTGTGAAACATTTTGATTTTATTTTTACCGGCAACAGAGATTTTTGAGCAGAGGGAGTTACTAATTCCACATTAGAGGAGAAAAGCTAATTTTGGCAACTATGTGCTTCAAAAAGATCGCGTGTGTGTCAAAGGGAAAGTCATGCCAAAGTGAAATATCATTCTAAACCACCTTACTCTCCTCATCAAAGGAACGAAACTTTTTTTTTTCACTGGATTCAGATTTTAATTCTCAATTATTTTCCACCTCCCTGAAAATCAGTTTAACTTCAGTTATGCAATCCTAAAAGGAGCGGGGCCAAAGGTGCCTCCGGTCTCAGCACAGCGAACTGGAGTGTGTGGAAATGTCTGTCTGCCAGGTCAGGAAGCAGACCTGAATGGCAGCATCAAAGCTAGAGGAACATCTCCTCCTCTCGAGCTTCATTTTACACTTAATCCATTCCTCTTTGCTCTTCCTCTTCCCCACTTGGTCTCTCTATGTCTGCTCCGTCTACTTCCTCTTTATTTCTCTCTGTCTCCAACTCTCTCCCCACCTCCGTTTTCCTCTTTTCTTTCTCTCTTCCACTTTTCCCCTCGTCAGATGGTGAATAACATCGTGTCCTGTCATATCACAGCTCACCTATCATTATCAAATCAGAATAATGAAGGCTATACGTCATTTTTAACAATGCAAAAAACAACACGCTTCCATTAAAAACATGGCATCACATGCATAGTTCACTTTTTCATTTTCTCATTGGCTTATGCAAACGTCCCCTGAGATGGAGAGGAATCTACAAATGGTGGTATAGCACATTACCCAAATTCCCTATGCCTAATGGTGTTTCAACATGGATAGGCTATTAACGTATAATGATGTGCTTTGTGATAACGAGTGGATTATTTGGTTTACTATGCCATGAGCGGCTGCACGGAAATAACACGGGGGGGAGAAGAGAGGAGGCTAATTCGGTCCTAATTCGATGCCCGAGGCGATCTTATCTGTTTTGTTCTTGTATGTATGAAGTGCCTCTCCTCTCCTGTGAGTGCAATATGGTGAAAAAGCTATTTTAGACCCCGTGGATGCACTGCAAGCATCACATCCTTTCAAATTTCCTCAGTGCACATCAGAGAGTGGACAGGATATTTTTTCTGCTTAATTTTGCTCCACACTATCAGGAAGTCACTTCTTCTATATTGTGCTGTTACGTGATGTTTTATGTTGCATGTTCATTCATGTGTATTCCAAGAGACCAAAAAATGTGGTGTAGATTCATTCGGTTACGGCTGACTGTAAGTGATAGTTTACTTTGTTAAATCTAAAGTCTTCACTACACTGATCTTAATGAGACTCTTCATGTGAACTCAACATGAAACATAACTGACATTTGAACTAAACGATCTTGATGAAGGTTATTGTCTGACCAAACCTTTTTTTAAATGGTTTGGAAACATGATAGTATGATGTATTTACAAAAGAACTAACCATCATCTTGTCAAGCTCATACAACAAAATGATTGTATAATGATGTGAGTTGATACAGAAACGTAGAATCCTTACTCGAGTCGATTTTCCCCTAACTCAAGTCCTCATGGTGATTTTGTGATTTTACATGCGTGTTTGCCTAATGTGTGAGACAGTAACATAAAGCCAAGGTTTACTGGATAAAATAAAATAACCGCAGGCCACAATATCTAATGTGATGATGGATATCTGAGATTTCATTCATATTTACATTAATATGCTACAATGACTTTACCCACTACGTCAGAGTTAGAGACAGCTATTGTAGTAATCGCTGTCCTTGAGGCTATTCCATATTTGTCGCATATGCAGAGGAGCAATGGTGCACAAGAATGAAAAGATGCAAATGCTGCTGACCACATCCCTCTGCTGTATGTCCAGGCAGCTTGAGATGTCCTCTCTGTGGATACATGACTGTGACAGCTTGCCTTTAAAACAAACTGAAATGAGGTAGTCTAAATAGGGGCGGCTCCTGATGGTTTTCAACAGGCAAAAATGGATTAATAACGACAGAAGACATTCTGTGTTGGATTTATCATGATGGATTTATTTTTACAAAGTCTTGAAAAAGATGCAGCAGTTCAAGGCTGAGTTACAAAGCTTCTGTAAGGGATACAGTCGCACTGGAGCGCTCGTTGGAAATGCATTAAGGTTAATGTTAGCTTCTGGGCAAAATTAAGCCATCATGTTTAACGCTTGGTGATGAGACAGACTTGCGCACGCAGCTCAGCTGGAAAAGTTTTGATTCAGCAACACAAAAGACACTTTGAAACCCAATCTGAGCGGTCAGTGCATCCAGACTGAACCACATTTCAAATCACCTCCAAATATGGCTTGGATCTGATTGGAAAAAATGCATTTTGTGTGTTTTTTGCTTTTGAAACTTAAAATCAACCTGGATACAATCTGGATGTGCCAAAAACAGATTTGGGCAGGCAGTCTGAACAAGGCCTTTGTCTTAGTAGAGCATTGGATCTGGCAGGCTCTGTGTTTTCCTTCCAGATCACTAACCCTGATGTCATTAAAGATTTGACGACATCCACCTGAGCAATCAGTTCATTCCCCACACCTGAGAGGCCGTTTACACGTACACGGTGATTTTGATAAACGGAGACATCTTCCTTCGTTTGTGCCCTTCGTTTACACGCAAACGGAGATTTCTCCTCTGAAAACGAGTCTTTCTAAAAAATCCGGCCAGAGTGGAGATTTTGGAAAACTCCGGTTGCGCGTTTGCATGTAAACTGAGATAAACGGAGATAAACGGAGTTATAGGCAGCCCACGTCACAGTATGCACCGGAACTTGCGCCTGTGTCAAAAGTGCGACCTATGTTGCTATGGTGACAATGGATACATGGAAGGCTTGAGCCTCTCATTACACTGCCACCTACAGGTTTGGCATGCTCTTGTGTATATATACACGGGTAAGTGTAAACGAAGATCTTTTTGAAAACGGAGATGGTGAAATGTCCGTTTATGAAAATAGCCGGCGACGTGTAAACGGCCTCTCAGTTTCCCCACTCATCTCCCCACCTGCACCTTATTCCCTCATCAACCCCTTCACCATATATACCGGCCCAGCTCCATTGTTCCTCTTCCAGATTGCCTGGTGTGCTTCGCCTTGCTTTCCTTGGTTTGACTGCCTGCTTGGTATTAACGCTTCCCTGTCCTGAAACTAAGTTTTACCGCTTATCTGTCTCTGTGTTGTGTTTTCTGAGCTGCTACAATGTGACAAGTAAAATCACATTGAAAAGTGCTCATCTTCAAGCTTCCTAACACTTGAAAAATGCAACTCATTAGGCATGAAGTCCATTCATCTTTTTTAAAATCCTTATCACATTGTAAAGGTATTCATGTGAACCCGAAGTGTTCAACAAGCAGTCATGCAGCACAGTAACCTTTGTTTCTTCGGATAAATCTGACAGTGTATATGTCAATTCTTCAATATTTATTTTCAGTCACAGCATACATCACATGACAAACTGAAGCAATAAAATTGATTTTTGATCATTATATAATTACTTTAAGATTAATTCAGGGTGTAAGAAAGAAGAAACGATTCCCAATCTTGAGGTCCAGCAGCAACTCACTGTCAATCACTGAGTAGAAATTAGCATTGAGAAATTGATCCTCTGTCCTCTGTGGGGAAGATATGAATTGATTGTGGCCTTTCATAGCATAGTGGATGCTTCACTAGAGGCTATAGGCCAACAAACAAGAGGAAATTACAGTACACTGTAGCTCCATGTAGCAACAAGGTGACCAGGCTGTAGTGACCTTTTTTAACCGTGGAGGGAGGAAAACAAAAAATGTTTTCTTTTGAATTCTCTCTTATAACTTCATTGATTTTAAGATTAAAGCTGTATTTGACATTCAGAACATATCTATGATTCAGAGTCCGCACTGGAATTGTCTGCACATGTCTCTCAACATTGAGGTGGATGAGCCGGTGGCTAGCAGCTAACGTTGCTAACAGCACGGACATTTGTTTGTTTCATATATAGTGGATATGTTAACACTTTAGGTTTCTTTATGTTTCAGTTTTAAATGCAATTTTCATGCCAGGGAATATCCTGACAAGTCACCAAAAATACCTGCTCTTTTTGTTTGTTGGTCTTGAACAGTGCTCCGCTGACACCACCCACCATCCCCTGCTCCTTCTGATGAGAAACTCAGCTCATATACATGTAATCTGAGCTATGCCATATGTATGAAAAGTACAAATGTAACATATGTGGTTTGCGGATACTGGCAACTGGGCTGTTTTAGTAGACACAAAGACAACACATGGAGGAACCTGGCAGTCTAATTTTCCGAATATGCCTGAGATTGAGACAAATTTGTTGCATAATTTTGTGGATAAAGATTCGGGGGCTACTGGCACCTGGAGGGTTTGCCAACCTATTAACAGCAGCAAATACGGTGTGTTGATTATTATTGTTGTTGGCAGTGATGTCAGAGAAGGACTGCCTTGTATTTATCAACTCAACATATCCTCATACAGTGGTTTGTATGATATTTAACAAATTAGCTCCGCATGAATATCGATACAAAAAGTCATTCATGGGGCACTAAAGTTAAGTAGGTTAGGCAAGTAAAGTTACATACACGTTTAGGAAAATAAACTTGGTGACGACATACCCTAAAATAAGTCAAAAATCGCTTGGTTTCACACAACACACACCCCAGTCTCCTGGGGGAAAGTCCTGTGTTTCGTCCATCCACTACCCAAATCTGCCTCCTTATGCGGACGACTTTCTTCTTTATTCCATCAGCACATTGGTCACATGATCACAGCCTTCCTATTTAGACATGAATTACTGGCTTATGATTATGTGGGATATGTACCAATTTTGGTGCATTACTTTTCGTAGATATATGTGTAAACAGTGCATGAGAATTAGAAATGCAAAGTCTCTACAGATGTCATAATGAACCTGAAGATTGCTTATCACTACCCCTCTTTTTTAATAGGTTGATCAGCGTGGTATTTCTCCATGGTGCTTTTTTTTCTTACTGGAGACTACCTTTACTTTAGTGGGTGCAATGACAGTAACATTTTTCATTTTAGAACTGAAATTAGCTCACTGACTGACACCCAAACGGGGGAAAACATGGTATAGAGGAGGATTCAGGGGCACTGAATACAACTTAGGAAAGTATCTTCTTACATCATCACATGAGGATGTTATAGAGACATAGAAACCATGCTATAGTTAATGAAACCAATGCCAAGCTGATTAGGTGATGCTAATAGTTTGTACTTATTCAGTTATCAACCATGAGGGGTACATTCACAACACGTTAATGTCAAACTGCCAGCATGTCAACAAAACTTTTTTTTCCTGTCCCCTGTGTACATATATATATATATATATATATATATATAGTCTAGTGCAGTTATCAGCCAGTACAATTGTCCTCTTCTTACCCTTTCTAAATGGCAGTGTGACGCGAGCTGTAACTCCAGGACTAATGACTCAGCATCACGCAATCATCTGTGTTCATTTGAGGTCTCCATGTTACCCTCCCCTCACTCCTTTTGACTTTTTTTTTTAATCTCTCGTCTCCATTTTTCCTCCCCATTTCTTAGCACTTTGACTCCCCGCCATCTTTCCACCTCCTCATCGTTCTCTTTTCTTACCTCTTCTGTTTGTTTCCCTTGTTTTGTCATCTCTACTTGTTCTTTATTTCCTCTTCCTCTCCCCCCCTCCTCCTCACTATACTATGAGTAAAGCATGCCAGTCAGAGCCTAGTAGGCAGAACTGTCAGTACAGTTCATGGTAACCTTTCAGTGATGAAGACATGCAATAGTTAAGCCAGCAGCAGCGCCTGGCTGTTGTTAATCCTCAACTGGCAGTTCCCCCTCCAACCCTTCCTCCTATTCTCTGTTTCCCTCTGTTTATCTTTGTTCCTGTATCTCGTCATAAGCCATTTGTGTTTTACTTTGTCTTTTGTCCCGTGCTCAAATTCTCTTTTGCAGTACTCCCTCTTGTCTCATGTCCATTTTATCCCGTTATTCATCCGTTGCATCTCTATACAGAGGACCACAAAGGGTTAATGGACGTAAATAGCCCCAGCAGAGGAGACACTTCTTTTCAGTATCTAGTGATCCCTCTAAAGATTCATGCTTCCATAAACAAAGCAGAATAAATGGCATGAATTGAGAAAAAAAATCAGACATCTCTCTGAAATTGTGCTGCCGAGCACTAAAGTCATTAAATCCCCATTGCTGTAAAGGGTCACAGCAGAAACCGTGCAGCGTCATGCATGTGAGACTGGTAATGAGCCAGTAAACAGGAACAAGACCCCTGATAATTATTCTCCTCAATCACCCTTACCTGCTACAGTTGTACAGGAACGTTTTATAGTTGAGCTCAAACAAGAAATGTGTAATACAAGTGGCATGAACACAACCAACGAGCCTTTGCAAAAACACTTGATTGTGATGCTCCAATGGTACAGTTTTTGCATAATGCATCAGCCCAGTCACCAGAATGACTGTGTTTTGTGTGAGCGAATGTTTTTCATGACTATTATTTTACAGATAGAATCCAGACATTTAAATGGTTGATAGTAAATCTAAAGCCCCAAAAGGCCAAACAGGAAAATGGGCGTAGACAAAGGACGACCTCAGATGAACAGATAAGGTTAACACGGCTTATTCATGTTTTCCCAGTTTACTTGTGTCAGAATCAACCTTTTTATTGATATCATACCCCTTTCCCACCAAATTGGATCTAGTCCTTGAATTGGTTCCTTTCGAGATTCTTGGAACCTTGGTACCATTTAGTAAACCAGCTTGTGTTTCCACCAGTTTTAAGCAGCAACCATTGTAATCAAGAATGCATCATCAATGGATGGTGTCGCACAATGACAATCAGGTACCAATCAGGCACCTGACTATCAGCACCTGGGGGTACGAGGAGCTCAAAACAAGAGTCAGTAGCAACAGCAAAAAAAGGAAGCTGTTTGGCATTGGCAGAGAAGATCTGACAATTTCTTCAAGAGAGCAACCCACATACTCAGCTCTGCTGCTCATCCCACAAATGCATGTTCCTTACAAATTGGGCACCATTTAAAAGAAAAATAAACGGGCTTTTGAACGGTATAATATTGCCAAGAAGCATTGTTACAACAAAGAAATAATCTACCTAACACAAATTTCCTTACCTTTTGTGCTGAGTTTATTAAAGTTAAGATATGGAAGACTATTACATGCAAGACTCCATCCTCCCTTTCCAATCTGTAGAATAATGCACACTCACTGATATCATCATGGTTCATACTTTAGGTCAAGAAAAACCTGCTACAGACCCTTTTACTGTTAGTAAACACTATGACATATTTTGGTGGGCGGGGCTTAGCTGGTGGCAAAACATTTCTCCACAAACTTCAGCCAGCACTATCAAGTGAGTTCTTTTGGCTTGTTTCAGACAATGGAGGAAGATAATGCGACTGGTGCATTCAGAGCGCACTCTGGCACAAACTGGACCATTCATAAATTCGGAGTGCTGTCTGAATGTACCGTTTGGTTATTCAGAGCACCACACTCTCAGAGTGGCAGAGCGCTCTCCTGGTACTCTGTCTGGGGAGACGGAGCAGCAGACCACCAAGCGGAGTGAATGTGTGATTAACTTAACCGCTCCTTAATTTGTATAGAAATATAAAGCTCAGTTTCTTCAACAGGATTCTGATTTTAGTGTAGAGTGTCAGACGGAATTTATGAACTCATTACGTCAGGTCACTCACCTTCCTCCATCTAGTCCTTTTGTCTTATCACATTTAACCATAGCTGTCTTTGTTTTTGGTGACGGGCAGTGGCGGCTAGTGTGATAAAATTTAAATTTTGAGCCATGACTCCTTCTATTCTAGCACCCATTAACACAACAAGACGACATTTTAAGACTCAGTCATGTTTTGCCTCCAGCTAACAAACTGACGTCATTGTGACATTGGGCATAAAAGGGTCTAATTTTTGTTAAACAGGAGTCAGTATTTATCTACCTTGGGCTTAAAATAGTTAACTTGCTTAGTTTCAGATTAATTTCGGGGGCTCAGTGTTGTAATATGTCACAATATATTATACTTAATCTGCCTGCCCCCTTCATGAGCCTGTAGGTTCTCCAGGCAAGGTTAGCTCAGCCCCCGTGTGTGTTGTGCTTCAGCAGGTGGTTCAGCCACAAAACACCCGCTGGAACCTTTTCACTTGTCATTGTCAGTCTACATCACAAGTTAGCCAGACAGACAAGCATCCAGAGAGCCATGTCATAACACATCTGCTCCTCATACTAAATGTCTATTTAGAAGCACAGATATGAAGAAATGCCTGTCTTTTTGTCAGGACAGCCAAAAGATACAGCAGCAGAGGGGAGCAGATTTTGCTGGTGTTGACAAAGATCTTGCGACTGTCTTTTGGAACTGATGGTAAGAAAGTGGCACAATGCAACATCTGTTCCCCACAGGGCTACCATGTTCCCTAATGCAACTTGTCATCATTCAGGGAAAATCAATGCTCCTTCGTCTGTTTTTAAGATGCCATTGCTAGCATTGGCAATTGTTAAAAAAATCCCAGATGCCAGATGGATGCTCCTGAATAAAAATATTCATGAAAACTGTACAGGAATCAATGTAACATTTATTTAAAATAATCTCAACATAACCCCTGCTTTATTAACTACAGATGATGAAACTCAATTTCTTTATTTTTTTTAAGAACAGTTAATTTTTTTCATCTTTCAATTTCAATTTCCTCTGTAAAATGGATAAATCCAACAGGACTGTAACAATATGTCTTGTGGCTGGCCTGGGCTGTGAAAGTATAAATGGATTTTAATATATTCATATCGTAACAACTGAAATAGAGCAGATGTTCAAAGAAATAAGTGTCACGCCGATTATCCTTTATCTGTGTGTGATCTCTCTTTGCCATCAGGCTGTTATATATGATCATCTTTGATCACAGACTCAGAGTCGTTAAATTACTGATAAGATTAAAACCTAAATAAAACCCAAGTGCCAAGTCTTCTTTCCTCTCGTTGTTTCTTCAAATTGACGTAATAAGATTGAGTTAAATTAACCTTTTCCTCACAATTACAAAATGTAAATAGATTAAAAACCTGTTGTTTTTTTGTACAGTCAGAGTTGTTCAGATAGCAGCCTAACAAAAGCAGACTAAAGCAGGGTTTATGCGTTGAATAACCTACTGCATAGGCTCTGTGTAGACCCCAGAGCCTATGCAGTAGCCTGACGTACACCTCCCCCGAAATGTGGAAAAAAAGCTTTTATTTACTTTTATTTTACAGATAAGAAACCAAAGTGTGCGGAGACAATAAAGCACCTGCAAAATACCTCTTTTAAGTCTTGTATTTATTCTGGCTTCATATGAGTAGAGAAAAAGCCCATGAGCCGCTACGTTAATTTATGCAACAGGAAATGTCATAGGCTTATGCTAATAATGTTAGCATGTTGTATATGTGGAGAAAATGTGATTAGTATAAGACAACTGTTCTGTTATTGAACCTTGTGAGTTATAATTGAGCCACTTTTTGTAATGTTACTGTTGTAAAAGCGAGGCACTGTAGGTGAAAACATTGTTTACCTGCACTGGTCAATTTTGAAATTTAGGGCTATTGCTTCCATGTGTCTTTTTACTGACTGGTGGAAAGAAAACATCAAAAATACACATTCTGGTGTTTTCAACATGGTCTTTTTGGTCTTTAAATGTATTCAACAGGCGCAGAGTTATTTAGATAATTCCACATTTGCATATTTAAACATAACATTTCAGAAAATTTGTAATATAAAAACATTGTCTTACTATGAGTAATCAGCTGGGGAAGTTTTATAGTGATATCCATTAGTTTATTGTTGCTGTTGTTGCTGCCTATACATGAGTGAAGGAAATCTCCACTAGCCGCTAGGTTAATTTATGCAATGTAAAATGTCGTAGGCTTATGCTAGTAATGTTAGCATGTTGTATTTGTGGGGAAAATGTGTCTAGCAAAAGACAATTGTTTTGTCTATGAACTTTTGTTTCATAATGGATTTTTGTCCTTTCATTTAATATTGTCACTATGAAGTCCTGTGTTATGTGTGTTTTCGGTGTATTGGTTGTATTAAAGGAACTCTTACCTTTCTTGCATTTCACACAGCACTTAGAAAAATTTGAACATCCACAACTCCCGCCTCCCTCCAAAGTCCCATCCTTCTCCTCCTGCAACTCCACCTCCCTCCAAAGGCCTACTCCCCCCTCATTATGTCTATCATAGACGTAGGCATTGGCATGGTAACGTTAGATACACGGAAGAGGAGGGCAAGTGTAACGTTACAAATGCAACCCCGGAGTTTTAAAACTCAACCGGAGTCAGTGATGTCTGATGAGTTTTAGAATAAGGTTACACTGCTAACGTTAGATAGTAGCATTAACGTTACTTGTAAGTGGAAACGCACAAGGAAGATAACGTTAATGTTTCAGAGGCTACGCTACAGTAGGCTAATGTTAGCCATTAGCAACTGAACTTGTGTTGTCATATAATGTTATGAACTGAACTGAACTCCTTATATTTGTCATTTTTATGTGCAGCACAAAAACGAAGTGACATTTCCCATACCCCAAGCAAAAAGAAACAACACATTTAAAAACAATTTGTGCAACATACAAGGAAGAACATATAGTGCAATAGTAAGATGAAAAGGGTCGACATTTCACAATCAAAAACTCCACATCCTCAGAGCAGAACTGGGAGATCCTCTTCACATCACAGCACCATGAATTGTTTGTGTGTATCGCCGGAGCTTACCAGATAATGCAGCCTCCCTGTCTGCTCTGTGTAGTGTTAGCCCCCTTAGCTCAACACTGGAGTCTGATATGTTACCATTCATCCATGCTACGCGAGCGGTTACGTCAGTCGGAGGCCTCCACATGGGGAAGACAGACAGGACAGGAGAAAACTCCAACCAATCATGCATTTGGTGCGAATGCATGATTGGTCGGAGTTTTCTTAGAACCATATGAGAATAGTATAATTATGAGTTTTGATCTCTGGTGGAATTCACTTACATTTCAGTGTGCCATCAGCTTATTAATAGCATTTTAACCTAAACAAAGAAAAGTGTAAAATTTCCAGAAAGGTAAGTGTCGCTTTAATCAAATTGTACAGCACTTCACAGAAACTCAACACAGTGTCACAGGAACCTCTCCTCCATCTAGCGTTTAAGTGTAATTGCAGAGCAATGCTAGCACACTACCACACAAGTATGAATGCTCACAACCACGAAGGCCAGTTGAGAGCCTTCGTACAGCTATAAATCAGCCTTTAATGACATGGCTTAGTGGGCAACTCCATTGCTGCTACAGCAAAACTTGTTTCGTGGTCAATGATTGCAGTATGCCACTGGTTTAGTTTTATTTTGTAGACAGTAACACTACCATGGGTGTTAGCATCTTCCTTATCAATGAATTCTCGATTCAAAACTAATATTTATTGGAAAATGTAGTCCTTTTGTATCGAATATCAGAGATGCTTTGGACCAGTGATCCATTCGTCTACTTGCAACGACCCACGCCACTGGGAATTGACACAAGGCTCACTCCATAACTGTAACTCTGAACAGCTATTGACCCCTGCATTCAAACAATGAACATTTACCATGTTGGAAACGATCAATACAGTGTTTAACACCATCAATGAGCTTTCTAAATGGCAGGATTGATTAGCTACCATTGAGAGTGGGACTGTTTTTACGGACATGTTTCTGTTAATGCGTCATCAGCATGATACTGTGGAGATGGAGCGAATAATAAGAACAAAAGCATCTTGTTGCACCACCAAAAAAGTTTTCCCCTCTTTAGCTAATGTCTTTCTTTCTTTGGGGTGGATTGATCTGTTGATGGATGGTGAAGATTATATGTTTCTGTCCTAATAGACATCCTCACATGGTCATCAGTCATGCATCTGTCTATAGACTAATTGTCACATATGCTGTCAGAGACAAGCTGTCACACTAAGGACAGTGATTTTCTCTTGCAAAGCTGTGTCGACCACAGCAATCCACTGAGCTGAATGATCTGCGCACATAGCTCTCTTCTAAAAGACAAATCTTTCCTTAAAGAGCAACTTAACACCCCATCTCCACTTCACAAATTCTGAAAATGCATTCAAAGTGAGACACACTAGCAAACATGCAACATTGTATGATCATTGCCTGAACACCCTAAGATGTAAGGAGTCAAATGCACTTCAGTTAGCCGTCCGTCTTCCCTCATTGTTCCAGTGACAAAGTTTTAAACATATGTTGTTATCATAATCTGCAGGACCTTTTGCGATTTACTATTCAGTATTCACTTATATCTGCAAAACATCTTTTTAGGAGTAACTGAGTGGATTTAGAGGAAAGCTTTCATCCTTTTATACCGTAGACAAAACGTTACCCAAATAAATTACATTACGGCATATCCATATTATATTACAAGGTCAAAATCACATGAACATGCAGCCCCTAAAAAGACAAATACAACAGGAATGAACATTTTAAAGATGTTAAAAGCTTTTTAAAAGTTCTAGCTTCCTTTGCAACAGCCCTCACATTCCTTTAAATGTCATGATCCTGGGTTTGTGTCTATAATCTGTTATCCTGTGGGCTTTGTTTGGAGTTTTCAGTTAGTGTTCCCTGTTTCATGTTATTCATTCATGCTTAATCTGCTTCCTGTTGTATTTTGTAGATTCTCTCCTCATGTGTCGTGCCTGGTTTTACTCCCAGTCTTTGCGTGTCTTCCCGCCTGTTTTCTGTCACACCTGTTCTGTGTTAGGGCCTATCCCAATACACACACTTGCACTTGGTTGTGCGCGTTCACGTTTTGGCTAGTGGTGTCCCAAAACAGAATTGAGGTAGTGGAAGTGATTTCCAACACTTAAAATCCGCCCTAGATTCCAAAGGAGCCCTGACCCACACTTAGAACAAAGTGGAAGATGAAATTTCCCAGAACACTTTGCGAATTCAGCAACTTCTGCAAGTTTTGGAAAACAGTTTGTTGCTGTACGATTGAAATGTTGGACTAGCGTAAACTCATCAGCAACTCGGTTGAACACAGCGTCAAAATAAACAAATCGACTTACCTGAACAAAATTGATCAGAACTAGAAGATGTCATAGGCACCTTCTGTTTTCAGCATTTCTTCTCCATTGATTCACCAGATGGAGAAGAATAAACATAACACACGCAACAACACAAGCGTTGGAGCCGGCATGTTCAAACCTGAATGACTACCGGTATCTTGTGACATATGCCTGCACGTTGGCCACGCCGATTTGCATGAAGTGGTTTCTCATTTCTTAGGGAAAGATCTCTACCCTAATATTTCTCACTTCCCTCGTCAAGGGTTATCTCGCAAATGAAGGCACTCAGTACCAAGTGGAAGATTTAAGGGGTAGAAATGGGATTGGGCCTAGTCTTGTTTGCTCCGCCCTAGTGTTCCCCTCCATGCCGTTGTTGATAGCCAACCCCCATCTCCCTCCTTTTGCCCATGTCCTCCTACTCTAGCTGTGTCTCGTTCTTGTGATTAGTTCTCTGTATATATATCTGTGTGTTTCCCTTTGTTCCTTGTCAGTTTGTTCCAGTGCTTGTCCCTGTGTTCTTAGTGTTGCTCCTTGTGTCGTTTCCCTCGGGTGTCTTGTGTTCTGTTTGGATTTTTTAAAAATTTTTTTTATTTATTTATTTTTTTTACCTGAGCTCATCATATAATCCTGGTTGGTTTTGGTTCTTCTGTCCTTTGGACCTCCTGTAACCTGCCTGCTCTGGATGATCAGCTTCATTAAAGCTTGCTTTTTGTTGAACCTCAAACCTGCCTGCTGCTCTGCCTTTGGGTCCTTCCTGAACTGATACTTGACATTAAAATGGTTACAAATAAATAAGTATACATGATGAACCCAGGGAGAAGAAGAGACATTAGTACAATGACATTACAGCCAAACACGCCAATGGCTGTAGGTAACGTGATACACAGGATTACATAAAAAAAAAAGTGCCCACTATCCAAGGCTTCATCAGCAAGTTAGCCCTCACAGGTGGTGCAGAATTGCCAGATCCTTTTTAAGGAATGAGCAGCACAGATGAACCAACACAGTGAAAGCATTATTAAAAGTCCTGCAGTTTTTCAGTAACTATGTCAAACAGTAGACATACAGCATGCCTGATGTCAAGTGCAAACACTCGTGATATTGGATGCCTCCAGTTTATATAGGTAAATGACAATATATAAGCAGACGTTCACTTATCTAAATACATCTATCTCAGTTAAAGTTAGCAGTAGAGGAAACATCAAAAGACTCATGAATCACATTCAGCTGTTTATTAGAATCTTTTAAAGAAAAATACCACAAAGTGAAGCCTGTTTTATCCCAAGCCACGAGCCTGCCAACTCTATCAGACCTGAATTACAGCGAACTCAGCGAGTCGTACTCTGACACTCCACACAAACACTTTTATCGATCAGCAAAGCACTCATCAGAGAGTGTCGTACAAGAACTTGTTCATCAGCGCAGAAGTAAGTCTGCCAGTGAAGAACACTGCACAAGTACACCAAACAAGAATCTGGCAGAGAAAACAGGTCTCCAGACACTCTGCTTGGTACATGTTATGATGTTTAAGAAAATGCTCTCATTGCTTTGCTTAAGTGAACTATTTTATTTGATCTTTAGTGAAGATATAAAGCATCTGGGATTTGTGAATTCACAACCAGTGTTGCCAACTTAGCGACTTTGTCGCTATATTTAGCGACTTTTCAGACCCCTCTAGCGACTCTTTTTCAAAAAAGCGACTAGCGACAAATCTAGCGACTTTTTCTGATGTTATTGAAGACTTCTGGAGACTCTGTTGTGAGACCACGTATCATTCTTATTCTTCTGCTGCTGTGGGCTCCTCTCTCACCCAAAAGCACTCACAGAAGGCTCAGTCCTCCCTCCCAGCTGCAGTCAGAGCAGGAGATGTTAACCCCTCCACGTCCAGACTGCAAGTGAATCACGCATGTGCGGAACCGCCGCTGGCTGATCCCAACCTGGTTTACAGTCAGGGCGGGATGTAAATGTAAAATTGTCTTTGTCTAATATAAATCACTGAAAGATGGTTCATTTGTAGTTCTAAACATATTCAGGGTGTTTTTTTACTCAGTTTTTGTCTCTCCCACGACGTTATTCCTCTCTCCTACAGCAACCATTACAATTACATGCATATGGACAATGATGCAAATTGGGCGATGACATCATTTAGCAACTTCTCGCGACTTTTAGGACAGCCAATAGCTACTTTTCTTACTGAGGAGTTGGCAACAGTGTTCACAACTCACCTTTTCTTTCCTAATCCTACTGCATTTTAAAATGGTTTTGCTAATAAACAATATGCCCACGGGAGGCCACAGTCACCTTGATACACGACAATCACTGCTCCCTGCCCCCAACATGAGTCACATATAGCTGTACTGAACATAATTAGAGGCATCTGAGTGCTGTTTTTCAATATGAGGAGGCTTGCTTAATGTAAATGTTTTGTTCCTTACAATCATCTTCAAATTAAGGCTGTATATTTGTCTTTTAAAGAAAAGGACAACCTCTCACTCCAACCTTGTCACATATCGATGTTTGGTCATGGACTTTCCATGTCCACATACAACATGTAAGGTACCCTGGGTGCGTTGGTTGTTGACGTTCTTGATGTTCTGTCAAGTTTTGCCTGTTACATGCATTTCAAAATAAACTTCCGTTTTCACAGGAAATTTTACATTTACATGCAGTCTCTTTCAAAATAAAAGCACTACGTTGGTAAAACACAGCAAATTGACGTTTTCTTCCTTCAAAAACTAACGCACATGTTTGGGTTTAGGCAAAAAGAACAGGGTTTGGCTTCAGAATCTTATGGGATGCGAACACCGCTCTCTCAGGTGAAAGTCGGTGTTTGTTGGACTCATCCACCCGCCCCACTCGACAAACTAAAATGGCAACCGGCCGCGCACCATGCTGACGTTAAAGGATGCCTTTTTTCGTTGGTTTCTGACGCCGCAAGTCACTGCCCAAGCGCCAGATTTCGACAACTTCAGAGTGAGACCAGGCTCTCTGTTTTCAATTCCTTAGCCCTCAATTAGCCTATATACCTCAACAACTTAATTTAATTCCTAAAATTCAGATATGGCTTTTGTTTTTTTTTTTGTCACCCCAAAATATCCATCTGACCACCTCCATTAAAAGTTTCTGGGGGCATCACTGATCATTTTACCCACAGCTCTGATAATGGATACATAATTTGAGGCCTGCAACAGAGGACACTGATGTTTTTTGATAGCTTAATGATGTATAAAGCCCACATCTGTGAAGAGGACACTACCTTGGATAAATCCAACCAGATTTAATGTAATATTTGTAATGAAAGATTCAACATCAAATCGTGCATATTTTTTACCCTTGAGCATGTTTACCAAGGGCTTACTGTAATTCTGGGTGGATAACATCCTGAATTATTTCTATATTTATGTTTTTATTATCCAAGGTTAAGAGTAAATCTAGTTATCCTGAAGTGGAGCTGTCCACTTCATTGTGGTGCTGAAAGCCACTCACAAGCAGATACTTGAGGTCTGTTCTGCAAATGTGTAAAAACCTTCCTATATTTATGTTGTTTTGATGATAGCACCATCAAAACTATATGTATGTGACTAGTCTTGTGCAATTTAGAAAATGCATAGGTTTTTTAAATGTAACTAGTCTAGATGCAAATGTCCTCACCCATGTTGAAAATATTTAAGGTTTGTCAGCACTTTTTCTAAGGTTTTAATTTACCTACATTGGTGAATATCAAGATATGTAATATCCTGATCACTCAAGATAACTATTATTTAACATATGTTTTTATTTCTAATATTGTTCTGCCAATAAATTTAAGTTTAAAAGTGGTGAAAACTGGAGACCAAGAAGTTCCAAATCCCTCACTGATGTATTTCATACATGCAAGGCTTTGCTCAGTCTTAATTTACTATTATTTCCCTGAGTGGGTGTCCATTATGAGGCCAATGACTGGTGGATTGGCACCAATCATCCATGTGGCAATCCATTCATTCGTCGCCATGGAAACGGCCCGGGTGAATAGGGGATAAGTAGGGGCACATGGAGAGATTGCTGACACCTGCTCTCCTCCATTTCCTCTCACCACACACACATATACTGTAAAATTCCTCACAAACATGTAAACATTATGTAACCATGCGTGCGCACACACACACGCAGAATCAGAAAGTATATTCAGAGCCTCATCAATAGCACTGCGACATGAGACATCAGCAGATTTTATTGGTTTCTGCAAGCCTTAAAGAGGATTTTTGTTCACTTTCATTCTTTACACTTCATTAACCTCAAACTGTGGAAACGTTCCCACGTTCTCAGAGCAAAGCACAGTCATTTGGTTTAATATTCATCCTTTCAAACAAGATGATTAAAAAAAAGAAAGCACGGATAAGACGTCACAGGAAATTAGAGATAATGATAATGTGTCCTACCAACTCTTACACATACTGTTACCTTGTGTTGCCCTTCATAAAAGGCACACTGTCTGCTGCACTGTCACCAGATGTCACCAGATGTACATGGTGCAGAACCAATATGAATATATGTCCTAATAAGAAATCATGACCTCACATCCAGACTCAGCCTCTGTTTAGCTTCTCAATACACTCTGCCATTCAATATTTAGGGTCTGGGCAGCTAAGCTGCCAGGACACTATTGTAATCCTAGGTATTCTTCTTCTTTCTTCTAATGAGGAAATCATACTTCCCATGGGTGAAAACTCACCAAACTTTGCACAAAGGTCCAGTCTCATGCCAGATATCCTCATCTGTAAACTCAAGCCAATAGTCCTGATGGTGGCGCTACAGCAAGCGTCTAAAGTTCAAAACTGAAAATTCATAACAAATCAACCATACGTGCTACAACTTCACAACTTTCATCAAACTGTAGCCCCAATACTGGAGAAACTTTTGTACATTTAAACCTATTAAAAATTATGAAGTTCATCACTCTGTTTTTTCAAAAACTTCTTAAACCTATCTCCTCCCACAATTTTTGCTCAATTGACACCAAACTTGCTACAGAACATCTTCAGACTGTCCTACACAAACTATGTTTCTCAGATTTTTGATTTATCAAAAATTGAGCCTACAGTGCATCAAAATTTTTGACTGTAAACGGTACTGTAAACATATACATGTAAATTCTTGCATTTTGAATTTTGCTCTAATGTGAACAATTGGAGTAAATGTAAAAATGTCAATTTTAAACATCAGTTTTTCACTTACGAAGCAAATCAATCATTGTTACAAACAAATTACCAACATCTCCATGCTGTCTAGATGCAATATGTGTATTTTCAGATTTTTGTCTTAATAACTGAATTTTTTTATAGTGGTTTCAAATCTGCCTTTCTATGCACGGATGGCTGCTTTCCTACACAACAGTGAATGGCTTACTCAATTTGTGAAGCCACTGCTGAGTTGCTACTTGCCACTTAGCTCAGAGTGGTAGATGACCGTCTTAGGTTCCATAGGTTGCTCAGAATTGCCTAAAAATGCCCGGACCTGACCCATCGCTGCGCAGCACCTATAATTCTTTCATTGGTCTTTCAGAACAGGATTGCACATGTTCCTGAGGTTTACTTTACATATCATGTGACCAAGTGGTATCCACTACAGCACTCACTATTAGAATGTGAAACTTTGGTGATTTTAACAAAATGACCCTGTCTGGGTGTCGATTTAGGGTCCTAAGAACCAGTCAGAACATATATAATTAGTCCCTCCCTTTATTCCCTGTGCCATACAGACAATGAACACATTGTCTGTATGGCACTGACTGTATCAGGGAGCATTACTATTTTCTAAGATGTGCTCTCTTTTACTATTTATATAATGTATTGCTCCTATCTGCCTATTTGCACTATAGTGTCATATTATATATTGTAAAATTGTATATTTTTTGATCGTGTATTGTGTTATTTGCCTTATATACCTTTTGATGTCTATCTGTCTATCTATCTATCTATCTATCTATCTATCTATCTATCTAGCCAGCCAGCCAGCCACCATAGCTACAGTGATGTCACCCATTCATTTTTAGACTGCCATTTTCAAGCCTCTAATTTGGCATGTTAGCTGTCACCATCGTGGACGTCTGAAGCCAGAAGTGACCATATTTAGAGGGTGGAGCCGACCCAAACACTAGCTGCTAATTTGGTTAGCACGGTTTTTACAGGTACGGTTAACTGTGATAATGCTTATGCTAATATTTTGTTGGTGAAAAACAGGCTAACAAAATGTACAAACCAAACGCTAAACTGACTTTTTTTAGGTGACCAAAATTTCACAATAAACTTTCATGAACTAAAAACTCTGAGAAATAGTAATAGCGACAGCTATGGCTACGGCCATAGTTACATCACCTGACCAACATTGGCGCCATGGCAGCAACTTGTAAACAGAAAACGGGTTAGCACAGGGAAATTAGCTACAGAGTCCAAAACCATTTTTTGTACCAGGCTGTAAACATGTTTATTTCTGCTGTAAAGTTGGACATTTTAACATGAGGGTCTATGGGGACTGACTCACTTTTGGAGCCAGCCTCAAGTGGCCATTCAAGGAACTGCAGTTTTTGGGCCCTTGTGCATTGGCTTCATTCAGACCTGGAGGTTGACCCATTGGTTCATATCCATAATATTCAACTCACTCATCCAAAGTAGTTACTCAGCTTTTAGCTGTAACCTCCGATGCCTAAGAACATCAACACTGTTTGGACCTCTCTGTCCTGCTGTTATTACAGACATGTCTAAACTAAATGCAACCTCTGAACTTTTGTCAAGCTCTGACATTTTTACACGCACTAGTTTCATTTATGTGATAAGCTGTGAGTTTTTATTTTTTAAATGCTCTCCTCATCTAGACCTGTAGTGTAAACCATACAATATACTGTTGACTAAGGCTTTCTTTAATGGGCTGTATTTTTGTTGAGTTTTTAAAAATGTCGGAGGTTTTCTGTCCTCTAGAACAGGACACGAAAGTTCTGGTTTCACTTCTGTATTGACCAATATCAGCGACTCCCTGGTTTGTCAGTGGCCCAACAAACAGCTCCTTAAGCATTATGCTGCTTATTTGTTTCACAACAGAGTGTGTTGTGGACACACTCCTGCCTGTCTGTAAAGAATCAATAATTCAGGACACAAACTCCACAGATTAAAGCTTATTTGGTGTAGCATAGTGAAATGTAGAAGACAAGCAAACACACACTTGAAAACCAGGTGGATCCGGCGCCGATGTGATCCACAAGGGGAGACAGGAACTGTGTACACCTGATTGCATTCAGCAAGCAGCGGCATTTGCATAATAACATATCACAGAAAAATGTTTAAACTCAATGTGACCTTAGCGCACTCGTCACTTTTTAAATTGCCTAATGGAGCAGTCCTGCGGGAGAGGAAGCTCTGAGTCCTCCCTGGAGGAGTCGGTGGGGTGTAGGAGGTGTGTGATTGGATCATTACACGGCCAATTATGCTGAACTAACCAACACCCGGCTGGACGACTCCTGGTCCGGCTAAGCTAACAAGGCAAAAGATAAGATGTGTGGGGCACTGCACATTACTGCATTAAAAAAAGCTACAAATGCTTTAGAGGCTGCTTTTATATGCATTTATGTTTCGTATATGCCATTTTTTAATATCCCATGAGACAGACCTCACAGCCTAGCACAGAGCACGTAATTACTTTGTAATTTATAAGTATGCAGACTCTCTTTAGGAAACACTGATGCTGCAGTGCTTCTTTATTTGGACTATCTCAAAGCTACTCACATGCACAAGTTACTTTATCATTTTGCACCAGAATGTTCTACGTCTAACTGCTGAAAACGTCCAAGTGGAATTAGGGTGATGTTTTAATTTAGGTGCCTTCTAGCACCATGCGTACATGCATTTTTAGCCAGCACCAATGGGAGTTAAATGCCAAACCCCAGCCTGGGATGCATGTAAATTATCTGTGGCGGTGATGTATCAGCATCATTATTTCTCTGCTCATTTGTCAAAACAAGAAAATGAAATGTACACTGTTAGACCATTTGCAGTCATTTTGATATCACAAAATACATTAGTTACACAACATAAATATTATAGGCAGCTGCAGTTATCACACTAATGTTGTATGCCGTCGTGAATAATGGCTTCACAACTACTCAAATCAAAGCTATCACTCATGATCAATATCTATTTTTATTCTGAATGTCAGATGAGTTTGATATTGTTGATTCAATTACTTTATTTGTCCCCAAAGCTCAGTATGTGACAACTGCCCAACTGGTTTTGTTGTCATCTGTAATCCTGCTTGTAGTTGTCTGCACATTTTTCATAAAAGGATAAGATTCACAGGACAGAGACAGCATAAAGACAACATTAACTACAGCAATAAGAAATTGTCAAGATAGAACAGAGGCCATGCAAAGCAACAAGCAACAACAGAGCACCACTACAACACAATACCGCAACAACAACAAACAGCACGTTAGCACAAACAGACATGCAAGCAACATCAAGCACCAACACACAGATTAGCTGAAACACTAGACACAAAACATGCTAATTATCATATATCTTCTTTTACTGTGTTGAATGGACACTAACTCAAAAATGATGCTGTTTTACAAATAAACTACTGTTGTTAGAAAATAAAAGTATCCTGCTGTACTAATTAGCATAGCCTGAATGACAGAGTGTTCTGAATGTATGTTGCTGGTTTTAGTAACTGTGAGAACATGAAAGACTTTAAGCTGCCATAACAACATAAAGCATTTGATGAAGCAAACCAAATTCAAATTAACCCCCAGAAACCTCATCTGAGAATCCATAATAGTGTTTCTATAAAACCTAATTGAGGCCTGTTTCGGCAGTTGCTGTAGCAGCAGCAGCCCACAGGAACTGGAGGAGCACACCGGCTCTGAAGCTACAACAGCCTCAGTCTCTGCTCCTCTGTCTCAGCCTCCTGCTCTGTGCCTCTGCCCGTCTGCCTTCTGCCCCAGAACTCAGACTTTGCCTCAGTTCTTGCCCTTCAATCTAAACACTGGCTATAACTGTCTCCTTCAATCTAGCAGCCTATCTTTAACTCTGATGTCAGCCTTTTCTCTCAGACTACATGCTTCTGGCTGCAGCCTTAATTGATACTTCACCTCAGAGAGCCTCAGCCCGTCAGTATGCTGCCCATCCTCCCAAGTGGCAGTCAGTGCTTTTCAGTCCACGACCCTTCTCTAACATTAGGATAGCTTATACTGCAGCTTATATGCAAAATTTTTACCCCACACTGTTCTTTATGAGATGTTGATTATAAGGGACAGTCCATCAACCTCAAGCTCCACAGTCTCAGGCTGAACCTGCAGGAAATGTTTACATGCTTCAATCATCAAGAAACCCCTTTGTCTGTGCTGGAACACCTGCATTAATACTCTGAGATTCTCCATTTTGGTATCTTTCAGGACCCCTCCCAAAAAGCCCAGTCTGCTCTGATTGGTCAGTGTTTTTGTGCCGCATCTTGGTGTCTCTGCATTATCGTTGCAGCTGGGGAATGACTGTAACAGAGTATAGTGGCACTTTCTACCATGAAAAATCACCAAGAAAAGCTTCTTAACACAGTCGAACATGTTTGAAGGAATATGACTGAAAATCGAGGGAGAAATCAACAACATCAGCAACCAAGATTACATGTTTCCCTGAAGTTAGCATGTAGCTACATGTAGCAGCGGTGTATGTAATGAACACTTGCAGTAGTGTGTCTGGAACAGATGAACTGAAGAGATCCATCATGATCTGATATCAGCTTGTAGCCATATAGAACAAATGTTGGAAACAGAGTAGGCCTATTGACAGCAATCTGAAGCATGATGTTTTTACTCACAGGGATTACTTTCACTTTGTTTACCTCTTTATTTCAATCTTTAAAATTCTGGTAAACTGTAAGTTTAGACTGTTAAACTGTTTTTCATCATTTCTGTGTCCAGGATTTTTTGGGCAGGCCTGAAATAACTGCTTGATGACACACTAAAGTCATCCTTAACATAATCCCTCCCCTACTTCATATACTACATACACATATACTTACGTTAGAGCACATAGCATCGGTGTCGTTTTGTTCACATTCTAGTGTACGTACCACAAGCTCTCTGAGCTCTTTCAGTTTAATAAATACATGAATGAACATCTCTGTGAAATGCCACAGTCATATAAACACAAGAAAATGAATCCTGGATGCACCTGAATCCACTACCCCCATCAGCAGCTACTGCTCACTGTTGTGGGTGTGTTCTTTGAGCTAAGGTTAGCTACAGTTAGCTGCTGAACAAGAGGCTGTCACTGCAGAGTGCGACTCTGTTTTTTTGGCTCAGGTTGTGTGTGCTGTGCTACCACAGACTGTGTGTGCTATTAGATTAGCTGTTAATGACAGTCTGCTCATTCTTCGGCTTGGGGAGTGTTTGTGCTTTGTGCTACTGGGCTAGCTGCTAACGAGTGGTGGCTCGTTCCTCTGCTCAGGAGCTTGTTTTGTACTACTGAGTTAGGTGTGAGCAAGAGTGTGTGTTTCAGCTCCTTCAGCTGCTTATTTTCTCACGATTTTGACACCTAATTTTCTATTTTTAGGGATTTTTTTAATCATTCAAATTTAGCTAGATGAATAATAATGTTTTTATGTGGTGTGACAAACTCATTACACATAGCCTGTTTATTTTTGCTTTCCCCAAACTTAAAACTTTTAATAAGAACATCTGACACTGTAAAATAACAGAATATAGGAAAAAGCATTATAGGTCCCCTTTTAGCGACCCTTGTCTGGAACCTTGCCTTTAAATCAGTCTAGACAGATGTGGTCAAACAACGGACCAACCAACCAAATGCCCCACAGTTCTGTTGCCTAGCAACACATTGAGTGAATATTTCATTTATCACAGTAGGGAATTGCATTTAAATCGTCACATAAATTGAACTGATTTAGTTTCCTCCTGTGTGCTTCTCAAAATGTTGTAGATTCTCACATTTTGCCCCAAAACCTTTTTGCTTCTGATCTAAATTTAAAGATGTAATTAAGTGAACATCTCTGAGTACTTCACATTAAACTTACTGTAATCCTCCAAACAGCCCAGGAGCAAAAAATGTCAAAGGATAACAACAATCACTATGTCCACTCTTTCTCTCTCCTCTGTGGTGGGAACACCAGTCAGCAGCGAGTTTGCGGGTGCAGGTGGCGGCAGATGCAGATACTCTGAAAGCCATTAAGTGTAAATATCAGTCCTGAATTGCGGATCACATTCTGTCTGCCTCAATTACCTTGACTGGGGGTAGCAACCCATAAAAATGGGTTTGGGAGCAAAGCTGAAACCCATGGAAAGGATACATCTTCCTACTCCATAGCAATGTAGGTTCATATAAGACATAACATTACAGCCACTGTTTAAACATGTGATAAATTAAAATTTGTACTGTGCTCTTAGCTCAATACCAGTGGAATTATAGATTTAATTTCTCATGCAGAGCCTCTGTAATACATATACATGAGATTCAACACAAACCAGCTGAGTGGAACATAGTCCGTCCTATGATTCATATTTTTGTGCAGCTCCAACCCGATCAAACTCAGTCATCCAGCATCTAAAGCCCCCCGCACTCTGCTCTGCTCTGATGTTGTACGAAACAGCAGATTGATGTGGAACATTAATACAGGTGCATGAGCAAGAAAAATGTCTGCCACTGTATATTACAGTATAACCAGAGGCCAGAGTGTATTGATATTCCCATAACACAACCCACTGGCCCTCTGGCCAAAAGACACAGCATTTTGTTTTGATTTTTAATAGCAGGTCAATATTTCCTCTGGTGCTTTCAGCCAAAACTGACGCAAATCAATAGTTTGACATTGAACTGTATCCTTTTTGAGAGATATCCTACACACTGCTGTATTTATGTGTTTGTTCATTTTTTTATTTTGATTTATAATGAGCAGGTGTGATTGAATAATGTGAATGACGAGAAAACGGGTGCTTCTTGTGTTCAATCAATCAATCAATTTTATTTATGAAGCCCAATATCACAAATCACAATTTGCCTCACAGGGCTTTACAGCATACGACATCCCTCTGTCCTTATGACCCTCACAGCGGATAAGGAAAAACTCCCCAAAAAACCCCCTGTAACGGGGAAAAAAAACGGTAGAAACCTCAGGAAGAGCAACTGAGGAGGGATCCCTCTTCCAGGACGGACAGACGTGCAATAGATGTCGTACAGAACAGATCAGCATAATAAATTAACAGTAATCCGTATGACACAATGAGACAGAGAGAGAGACAGAGAGAGAGAGAGAGAGAGAGAGAGATGCAGGTAATGACAGGTAATAATGTTGATTCATCATAATCACTGGGATTTTTGTTTGTTTTTGTTTATAAATTTCACCTTCATTTACTTTTATTTTTTCAAATTCTTAGTTATTTTACAATGCAACGTCAACTCTGTCCATGTTTTTGTTACTGTGATTGACCCAGAAATTTAAACTATGTTCTCTGTCAAAATATTAATTTAAAATCAAATCAAAATGTTGATTTCAGTAATCAGTCTAATGATTTTTTGCCCTGCAGCAGCACAGCAAACATGTAAAGTAAAAGTCCCTTAATGACTTTATGAGCATTATGCAGTCTTAGAAAAATCATGATATGGGGCAAAGGGCACAACTGTACAGTGATGTAACAGTGCCATACATTGATGCGTGTGTGTGTGTGTGTGTGGTGTGTGTGTGTGTGTGTGTGTGTGTGTGTGTGTGTGTGTGTGTGTATGAAAAGCTGTACATGTTAGCGGAACATAAACAACACGTAGTACATTTCTCTGAACTGCCAAACACTGTTGTACCGACAGAACTTGTCAGTAAATACAGCAGGAAAAATGCTGCCCCAGCAGTTTCTGGGGAAAATGTTTTGAAGACGTTTTTGGTTTACAGACTGTTGTTGGGGCTCATCTAAGAGAATAAAGAACTCTGTTTCACATCCATCCATTTCACAGAAGACGACTACTATTAAACCTGTTTGAATGTTTAATTACCAATTAATCTCATGAACACTGTTTGACTTGTGTAGTGCAAAAAAAGAGCAGTGTATAATTGTACAGAGCAGCTGACCAGAATGCTTTGGACGAGGTGCAGATTAGAATATTCATTTTATAACCCAATGTCGCCGTCCAGTCTGATATTTCCTGCCATGCTTGAGTTTATTTTCTTGAGCCTCAGTACGAGCAGTGAGTAAAATGACCTAACTCCAGTTTATGTATGCACAAAATTGACTTTACTACCAGTCTTGTCAACAGTAAAAATGTCCCTGCCATATAGAGAATAGATGAATGGATAACTTCTGCCTCCTGTTAATGCCGGAATCCTCTCCGTGAGGCATTTTAAAGGAGACAGACACAGATTTTCCTCATGTGCTCTGTCAATGACCCCAAATACTAAGTGCTGATTAATTACTGACATAACTGACATTAATTACATAACTAAAAATGTTTTGAGAGGAGAAAATATATTTTGCATGAATTAATGCACATATAAAGATTTCTTTTACCAAAAGATGACTATTGTATTTCAAGTAGTCTGTGACTTATGACGGAAAATGTAAAAAAAAAAATAAAAAATTAATTAAAATGTTGCAAGTGCCCCCGGTCCCCCCTCGTCCTTGTGTGTTAAATATGTTGGTAGAGTGATGGTTAAAGAGGCTCAGTATGTAACCATGTCTGTGTCACTAATATGCTTTTATTTTCACACTAATGAAAAAGCTTATGAATAAATAAATTAGTCATTAAAATGGTAATTAAATAAGATTTACATATTTGTTTAGTCATTGCCACCTCTCACTTGACTCTGCTTGGAGACACAGAGACAAACAAAGAGTTTGGTTCAATCTTGGATGTTTGAACTCATTCAACATAAAACCGAATACATATTCGAGATTAAGTGTGTTATCTTAAGAGCCAGTGGCCAATTTAGCTCGCTATGGGTAAATACAAATGTAGCCTCAGTGCCTTCTGCTGTTGTCTGTCTTTTGGAACCTAGTTTTTTTATTCTGTAGGCTCCTTTGTTTTATCGCCAATGTCAGGCGAAATAAATACCTCGATTCAAAGACATTAACATCTCCCAAAGTTTTAAATGCATCCATCATCAGTCAAATGTTACAAGTTTGTTTTTTGTCAGTCTTGAAATAAATGCTAACACATAGCCTATTAAACCTCTGGGGTCTGTGGGTATGCCAATTGGTTGGTTGAAGGTTTCATAGGTTTTCAAATACTTTTAGCTCTGCTGCCAGTTCCAGGATCCACCACACTGGTCAATTCAATCAATCAATCAATTTTATTTATAAAGCCCAATATCACAAATCACAATTTGCCTCACAGGGCTTTACAGTATACAACATCCCTCTGTCCTTTGGACCCTCACAGCGGATAAGGAAAAACTCCCCCAAAAAAACCCCTTTAACGGTTGAAGAACACAGCGCCCTGGTCAAATTCATATCCAGAGTTGAGCAGCTCGGTGGCGATGATGGAGGCATCGCCGAAGCTGGGGGACTATAGTCAACAGCTATTGCATTTAAAGTCATAATTTTGTGCAGACATTCATGGTCCCCAGAGGATTGAAGTCTTCAGACTGAGATGACTGATATATCTCAACAGGTAATGGATGGATTGCTAGTATGAGCATTTTGTTAGTCCTATATTTTTAATGCCAGTGCTGGCTCTAAGAATGGGAATGATGACGGACTTAAATAGCCCCACAACCACTGAATGGAAATGCAATAATTTTATACACACTTTTCCAGGTATTAGTTTTACTCTAGATATTAGTGTGAAAAAACGTGGTTGTGCCAGGTTTGGCAGCTTAAAGAGAGAATTCCCTGCCACAAGTCTTACACATAATAATTATTCTCATATACTCAAAATGACACAGTGCAGTTTATATGACACGAGGCAGCTCTGTCATCCGTCACTGAAAACACGTATTTCTTTATGAATTGACCTTTTACCTTGTACACTCAAAATGCCATGTTGCATATTCAGATGCTGCACCTCGGTCACCTCTCTCAACCTGTGTCACTGATGTTATAATAAATTATGACAGGAGGTCAAAACAGTGTCACGGCACATTAACAGACAATACATCGCTCATCACGTCTGAACATCTCTGTTGGTTTGACACTCCCCTGATACTTGGACTGACAGTTTTATTAAATAGTAATTGATGTGAGAAAAACGTGCATGAATTTACAGCCATCAAAAGTGAAATGATATAAATTAACTTACTACTGCTGTTTGATTTAGAGGTATGCTTCATTCTGGCATTTCTCCAAAAATGTTCTCAGAATCAAATCCCAATTAGGTGAGTATTTTAATCTACACTTTTATATCACGATGTTGTTCTTAAAGATGGTGCTACATTTAAGCATAAGCTGGCTTGGCAGGAACATTTTGGCTCCTCTCTCCCTCCATACTCTCCCTCATCGACTTCTACATTCCTGCCTGGCTGTGAGAAGAGTGAAGGAGGCAGGGAGGGAGGCCAGTATTTGTTTTACTTCGCCGCTGTGTTTCCACCCTCCCTTTTTTTAGAAATGCACCCTGGGTTCTTTTTGTGAATCACCCGGCAACAGACACATCACTTTGTCTCCATCTTTTCACTGCGAGCGGAAACGTTGCACCGAGGCTCTTCTGGAGAGGCCTAGCAGCGTCCTACCTGACTGACTTACCAATGAAGAGCCAGACACATTCTATGGGCCTGCAGTGTTCCACATAACTGGTCCTGACAACAGTCCCTCCCTCTCCCCACCACCCGAAAGGAACAGAGGCTTTTAGGATTAAGAGACATGGAAAAGCTACCTTACAGGGCTTCGTCTGTCTGTTTGTTTGTTTGTCAGTGTGTCTTTCCGTTTACCTCCCAGTCTTTATCTCTCTTTCATATGCCCAAATACACACATTGATTTCCATAAGCTCTGGAGTGTTAAGCCAACATACAACAATGTTAAAAAAATATTAGTTGAATCTTGGTATTCAAGATGCTGAACCAGACTTTACGTCGGTTGGCAAGTGCTGAAACTGCAGGCGATTCATGCAGTCAATGTTAAAGGTCAGTGTTCAAGGGGTAAAGCACTGCCAAAGTGAAAACCACTGTCCCAACAATAGTATGGGTTCATTTTTCAATAATATCATTTTACTTTGGCAGAAATATATAAAGAACTTCCGGACAGACTGCCATGAAATTTGGTACAGACATTCACGCTCTCCAGAGGATGAATCCTAATGACTTCAGTGATATCTCAACTTTTCCTCTTGCGCCACCATGAGGTTGACACTTAAAATTATGAGTGACATGTCTTAACAACTATTACATAGACTGGCTGTGTACTTTGGTACACACAGTCATGGTCACCCTAGGATTAACTGAAAACACTTTAATGATCCCTTAACAACCTGGTCTCACTCCAAAGTCGTCGAAATTCAGGGCTTGGGCAGTGACTAGTGGCATCCGACACTGACTGTCTTTAACGTCAGCATGATACGAGGCTGGTCACCGTTATAGTTTAATGGCGCTCGGTGGCGTCAGGGGGAAGCGCTGCGGGAATGGAAGTTAAGGCGACGAAAGTCTGGGTAGGGCGGGCGGTAAGGTGATGGATGGGTCCAACAAACACAGACCTTCATCCGGGAGAGCAGTGTTTGTGTCCCATAAGATTGTAAAGCCAAACCCTGTTCTTTTTCCTAAACCTAACCACGTGCATTAGTTGTTGAGGGCAAAAACGCTTCAACACTTCACTTTATTGTGTTTTATCAACAAAGTGCTTTTATTTTGAAAGAAACTATGTAAACAGTAAATTTCCTGTAAAAATGTAAGTGTATTTTGAAAGAAGACCATGCATGTAAATGGCAGAATTTGATACAGCGTCCCAGATCATCAAAAACCAATGCACCCAGGGTACCCATTCACGTCATATCTGGAAGTGGAAAGTCCATGACCAAACGTTGATATGTGATGAGGTCGAAGTGAGAATGTGTTACCCTTAACTTTTTATAGAGCATCATCATCATCAGGTCAGAACTGTAAGGTGCCCAATACTTTGCTTTACGACAAAAAAGCTGCAAAACTAAAGACCTCCAGGCATCAGCTGTACTTTGTGTTTATTGCTAATTAGCAAATGACAGCATGCTAACATGGTTAACCAAGATGGTGAACATAATAAACATTCAACGTATCCTCATACAACAGTTCGTATGATATCTAAGGAACTAGCACTCCTCGAATGACATTACGTACTTTATGTTACGTTGCATAGTCTAAGGTAAGTAAAGTTAATTTGATTAAGTTCAGGGATGGTTGGGCATCTTTAAGTTTAGACAAGTAAAGTTATGTAAGATAGGTTAGGAAAAGCAACATGGTGACAAAGTACCATAAAAATAACTCAAGGTTCACTTGTTTTACACGGTAACAAACGCCTGTCTCCTGGAGAAAGTCATGTGTTGTTTGTCTCCTTATACAAACTTTGAGTCTTCTTGACTCCCATCAGCGCATTGGTCACATGATCGCAGCCTTCCCAATTATGTGTGATATGGATGAACTACTGGCTCATTATTACGTAGGTCAGGGGTGTCAAACATACGGACCACAGGCCAGAACCGGCCCACCAAAGGGTCCAATCTGGTCCACTCAAGTGTAAAAATTGCAGTCATGAATTCCAGTTTTTCAATTAAATATACTGTTATTCCTATTCATCCAAATGAACTAGTTCCCTCTTCATAAAGATAAATGGGAAGCCAGTGTGCTTGGTATGCTCACAACACCGTTACACCAAAACGGGGAAAATCTGAAGGCTTTGTTATGAGTTTGACACCCCTGATATAGGTTATATACGAACTGTGGTGCATTACTTTTCGTAGGTATACATATAAAGCGTGCATGAGAACAGCCTAAAACATTATATCTGCATGCAGCAGTCATAGTTAGCATGAAAGCATGCTTTAGCATTTAGAGCCACTGGCATGGCTTTAAACTCTCCTCATAGCTGTTTACGTTAATCCACAAGTCATTCTGGTTTATACAAAATTTATCTCACATGAGATACTGCTTGAGTTGCAGTTTTCTAAGAGCTACATGTGGGATGCTGTTATTCAGAGCCTGTTTGTGTGTGTGTGTGTGTGTGTGTGTGTGTGTGTGTGTGCAAAGGCTCCAAGAAATACTGAAAGTGAGAGGCAACATATTTGTGAAAGGCTCTGTAAACATTTCTGCATTATAAAATGCATCTGTCATCATTATCACCGTCCTCATCATCTGCATCGCCATTTTGTCTTCCTCACATGATGAGCAATAATCTGCTCTACAGTTTCAGAGCATCACATTTGTCCCCCCCATGTCTGAGCGGTGAAACTGACAGGGGGCCAGCTGTCTGCTGTGTGTTTGCCTGTACTCTACTCTCTATTACTACCACCTCTTTCTGTAATTACAAGCTCCACTGCACACAGGCTCACCATCAGGTGGGGCCGGGGCCACAAGCGCAGCTCCACCAGCTCTCATCACTGTGGCATTTTGAATTCCCCTCGTGTGAGAGTTGCAGGCCAACGGGAGGCTTTTTGCACATCTGAGGTGCCACAGCCTGCAGGCCAATCAGCCAGTTGGGATTAAAAATGCTAAATTTTGTTTTATATCATTAGAAGGTTAGCTCACCCCTCATTGGTTCACCATCTGGGCGTTCTTCTCTTCCCTCTCAGTGGTGTGGCTTCTCTGTTGCACTGTATCAGCACTGCACAGCCTACAGCATGGCGGATGGAGAGAAAGAGAACAAAAGATGGAAGGGGAAGATTTGGAGAGATGAGCACAAGGGGGGGAAGCAAAGGAGGCAAACTGCGAGAGAAATAGGGAGAAAAAAGAAAAAGAATATGGAAAGGATGGAAAACATATTAAACATTTTGACACACTCCAGAATTTCATGCATCCATTACAGCGACATAAGCCGTGATATTGCACATGATGCCACTTGACATTTAAATGAAGCTACTCTGGCACCAAATTATCCCAAGTCATGATAAGGTGTCACCTGACAGCTTTGCGACGGTCCAACGAACTTGCAATACAGGAAAAATTAATCACCATCACAGTTTTCATCAGTCAGGCATTTGTCATTCCCAAAGTCAGTTGTAGATTTTCTTTTAATACTAACATTGGTTTAATCCTTGCTCATTTTCACGACTCCAAACTTTAACTGTTAAACCCTGCGAGAGTCTAATCTCCCAGTGAGACCCTAATAATTTATCTCAATATGGGAGTTAAAGTCTGCATTAAGACTGCTCATTTGGGATGTTCCACAAGGGTATTTCATTTTGGAAGACAGCTGGCTAAGAAGATTATAAGCAGAGTTTTCAATTTATCTCACACATCCTGACTCCCTTTATTGGCTGGGACCCTCTTATCATGTTTTGCCAGGAGCGAGAGCAGCCATTGGCATCTTCCTCTGTATCTGCTACTTGGTCGTGGCTGCATTTGATGCAACATTACACTTCTTATTTTTATCCATAGTGCCTTTCTTTTCAAAGCTGTTTCATGTTAATCACCCCAGAAGTTGTATGGAAGGAAGTTTGGAGAATGAAAACAGTGAGCAAGTGTCACTTAAGTGTGCCCAAGTGTTATTTATGGCAACTTGATGGACTCTGTTTATTGTGTTTTATGTTATTATACATCAACTGGCCCCTGAGTGAGCCAGAGAGGATGAGAGAGGGAGGGAGGGAGAGAGAAACAGAGAGAGAAGTTGCTGATGTAAAAAAAAAAAAAAAAAAAGCTGCAGGAGTAAGGATATAAAGCCTTGAGACAAGAGGATGCTCCTCTCTCAAACCCGCTGCCATCTCAGTGGTAGAAATGTTGGAGTTGGGGAGGGTCGACTTTGAGGTGACATTGACGCTATGTAGATGAGAGTGAGGATCCTGCGCTCCATGTTACGTCCCTGCTCGCTTCAACTCAGACGGCGGCAGCTCCTTTCCCCGTCTTCTCTCCCCTCCTCTCTTTCAGCACCACTCCTTTCAGGACAGCACCTCGCGCTCAAAGACGCATTTGTTCGCCGTCCTCCCCTCTCAGGATCATATATTTGCTCGCTGTCGTCGGATGCAAAGTTTCCAACCTTGGTTTTATTCTGTGAAAGTGGAAGGAAGTAACTTTTTCTGAAATTTGGATTTTTCCCATCGGGGAAGCAATCTGGAAAATAAAAGGATTTTATTGTAAGTATCCTGCTGCACAGTGTGCATCCTATATGAGTCAGTGATATATTTGTGTTTGCTGATGTACTTATCACAGGCGAGGACCGTTGTGGAATTTGGCGAATGCAGATGCGCTGAATTTGGCAATGTGCGCGGGTGTGCGGCTGCACTTCACTTGATGGCGACGCGAGAGACTCGTCTCACGAGGGTCATTAGCGTGTTTGATCCTTCAGTCCTGCAGCCAAATGTTTCAAAAATGTCAAATGTTAATTTGTGATCTGCGCAGAAAAAAATGCACACATGATTGCTTGTTCACTAATCCCAATTTGTCTCGAGGGGGTGCGTCTCTTTGAAGTCAAATTTTGCATGAACGTAGAATAATTTTTACAGGTTTGATGTGAAAATGTCTGAAACTAAACAAGGAAAGATTTGTGACCGTGTTGCCTCACGTTGCTTTTCGCAATTACGCACGCGGGTTAATGGAGAGCGCAGAGAGCGCGCTCCACCTTTCATTCTTTCAACTATGAGCAGATGTTTATTTTGCATTTTAAAAGCAAAAATAAATATAAATAAATAACGTATATTTTTAAATCCAGAACATGCTGAAAACATGTTGTGTGAAAACCTAATTATTTGAATCAATGCTGATTAATTAAGTAAAATAAATATTAAATATTGAAACTCTGTCCCGCAGATATTTGCTGAAAATGTCTATTGAAAAACTCCAGTGAGTTATTCGCCTCTCCAGGTGATTCATTAGACATTACCGCTGCGCCTGACTCCTAAACGTGTTTAATTGCTCTTCTCTTGTACCGGAGCAGAAGGAAGTGGACCATTGAATTTAGAGCATAATGACTCAAGGACAAGAGCAGGCTCTAAATTTCTGCTAACATGCATTCACTCCAGGCAATTAAAAGTGATTTTTATTGCATGAGAAGTCTTTATTTGATCCCGTGGGGTTCACGGATCGAGAGGCACATTTTTTTCTCTCTCCACCCCTGAAGAAATGTCATGGAATTAGAATGGATGCATGCATATTAATCGTGTAAAATTATATTTTATTAGTAGTATAAAACTTTTTTTTTTAGCACAGGCCAGCACTACGCCCACCGTAATAAACGATTCAGTCACATATTTGATTTTAAAATATTTTTACTTCCAGAGAACAAGTGGGAAAAATAATTTCACTTTAATCACATAATTTTTCTAGAATGTTAATACATTTAACAATTAAGGCAGAATTACGCGAATAAGTCCCATTGGACACCTGCAGTTTAATTTTATAAAATGTTTCATGAAATATACATTTTAAGGTACATTTTAATGATCTCATATTTCTCTTTCTTTTTGAAATTTTCTATGTATATTTATACATATGTAAATATGTTTTCAGGGTCGCTGGACCGCTGCTGAGCTGCTCCTGATCACTCTCATCACCCCGATTATACGTCTCAGTTATCTGGGAGCTGGGTGCACAGGACGGAGAAGCTGCTGTTTGCCTGGACCGGTGCTGAAACCCCCTCCTCTCCACTGGTCAGGACTAACCCACACGCGCAGTGACCATGGCCACCAACGGGACCAAAGCCTCGGACGGACACGTCTTAACGGAGACAGTGAATGACGCGCCTACCACCACCACCACCACGCCAAACGACAAACCCAAAACCTTGGTGGTGAAAGTGCAGAAGACGAAAAAAGATATACCCGAGAGAGAAACATGGGGTGGAAAATTTGACTTTCTTCTCTCTTGTGTCGGATACGCAATCGGACTCGGAAATGTCTGGAGATTTCCTTATTTATGTGGAAAAAACGGAGGAGGTAAATCAGGAATTTATGGCGATTTTTTCTTTTATCCACACACCAAAAGGAGTGCAAAGATCTCGACATCAATCCTGCCAGTTTGCTCCTGGAGATTTTTAAAAAATTAAAATAAAGCTAAAGTGTATCCCTACCCCCACCATCCAATCCGTGCGTAATTGCGCACAAGCGAAAGCCTGCACTGTGATCTGTGACGCAGCGTGAACCTCCTTTTACCAAATGTGTTATCTGGATGAATATTAATAGTTTCTAATTCACCTTCACTTACACCCCTTTACCTCTCACCTCTCATTCAGGGGCCTTCTTGATTCCCTACTTTTTGACCCTCATATTTGCTGGCATGCCCCTGTTCTTTCTGGAGACGGCTCTTGGTCAGTACACTTCTATTGGAGGGCTTGGAGTGTGGAAGCTGGCCCCCATGTTCAAAGGTAAAAGACACGTTTACGTTATCCTCCCTCAGGCCTTAAACTACAGTTTTTTATGTCAAAACTGGCTGCTTCATGAAAATGAGGTTGATTAACAGACACAGGCACACTTGGAAATCGTGGCTCTTTGTGATTACGTAACAAAGGCCAAATGTTTATCCTCCTTTAAAGACAACATTTAAATAAATACAACTAACATTTTTATTCTAATTTTACATCAACACAAATATTTAAGCACAATTTAACATCATGCCTGTACTCTTCCATTGTTTCAGGTGTGGGTCTGGCTGCTGCTGTTCTGTCCTTCTGGTTAAATATCTATTACATTGTAATCATTTCCTGGGCTCTTTACTATCTGTACAACTCCTTCACTACTGTGAGTATTTGATATTTATATTTATGCTTTTATAATACAGGGATGTAATATTAGGACTTTACCTTAAAAAGTGAGGGGAGAAAAAGAATTCATTCACAAGCGTCTCTTTAAATCAGAACAAAGCAGGTTTTTTTCTGTCCTTTTTTTTTGCCCAGGTTAGTATTTTTTTTTTTATTTGCATAGTAACCCCTTTAGTTATGTGGCAGGTTCTTTTTGCCAGCACCTCTTATATAAGAGTGCACAGCCCTTAACAGAGTATGACATTTATTACTTCCTTTCCCACATAATTAGCGCCTTACACAAGGTATTGATAAATGCATTTGGCGATGAGGCATTCACTCCTCTGAGAAAAGCATGAAATCTCAATGAGTATTATGGTCTTGGCTGCTCGACAGCCAGGGAGAATGGGACCCGGCGGTGGGAGAGTGGTCCAAGTAAAAAGAACTGTCTGTGTGATTTTTTTTTTCTTTCCCTTTTTTTTTTCTTTAATTTTCAGGAGCTGCCATGGCAGACTTGTGGCAATCCCTGGAACACAGAGCGCTGCTACACCAACTACAGCATCGCAGACACCAGAAACCTCACCAGCGCTGTGGTGGAGTTCTGGGAGTAAGCTGGACATAAGAGTCTGTTTAGATCACTAGGTTGCTGCAGATTTAAGCTACACAGAAAGGTCATGGTGCCTACTGTGCGTGATAGAGATCAGGGTTGGGGTCTGATGTGGCCATTTGGGTCTAAGGATCCAATGGTTCACCAAATCCCTTAATATCCATCTATCTAGATACATCTAAGCAGAAAGAATGTGAGCATACCATAAAAGGCCTCAAACAATCTTAAGAAAAAAAAATTTAATAAGAGCAAAAAAAAAAATTTGTTTAGACATGCGTGCATGCAAGCATGATTTCCCCTGACTGTGGCGCCTTAAAAAAGCTTTAGGGGTGAGAAAATAAAGCCAGGGAGAGGGCTCTTTGTGAGTATCCAGACATGTGTGTGCATATTTGTGTGAGCACCCATGCGTGCAGCATGTATGAGATCGAGGATGCATTTGTGCGTTGTAGTAAGACCACTTTACTCCTTCCCTGCAGACGTAACATGCACCAGCTGACCGATGGCCTGGAGAAGCCTGGGGAGGTCAGGATCCCACTGGCTATCACTCTCGCCATTGCATGGGTGTTCGTCTATTTCTGCATCTGGAAGGGGGTCAGCTGGACTGGCAAAGTAAGTATAGGTAGAGGGAACGGACAGAAACAAAGTGGAAAAATAAAATCCAATCATGAATTGAATTTGGATCATCTTTGTGGTCAAGGTCGTCAAATTGGCACAATGACACTTGGGGTAATTGTTCAAATGAAAGGATCACATGACTTCTTCATGCTAGTGTAGGATGAGCTGAAATCCATTCAATGACACTGTTTTCTTAATTTTAGAAGCTTTACTGTCATGAAATATTTCAAAATCATATAAAACAACATTGCCATAACACCCTAAATATGACAACCACCTTCACGTTCCACTAAGGGATACAAAGGCCTAAAAGCCATACAAAAACCACAAAACCAAATGTTTGTGATCAGCATTTTTCTTACTTAATGTCAGGTTGTTGTTTTTTTAAGTTATTGCAGATTCAGCCTTTTTAAAACATAACAGTGTCAGTGACATCTGTTCATTTCTTATTCAGTCGACACGCTCTCATGAATGATCTGAACTGTGTTGGCTTTGATAGCACAGTGTGAAATTAGTTCGGATAAGGAGGGAAATAGTGCACTGGAAGTGTGCTGAACCCAACCATTCTGGGGTCAACTTGCCTCCAGGGAATGGCTGACTAGGTCACTGTGCTGCACTGTGCTGGCGCCACAGTACTGTAACACTGTTCATGATGAGTTGAACAACTTAACAGTTTTCACTTCTTCTGCAGTCGTGTTGCCTCACAGAGCACATATTCCGAGCAAAGTAATGCTCACTAACAGTGTGATTGATTAATTTTGGCTTATAGAAGGCAATTTTCTGTTTTTTCTGACAGTAACTTTGTGTCCCACAGGTGGTGTACTTCTCAGCCACATACCCTTACTTCATGCTGTTCATCCTGTTTTGCCGTGGCATCAGTCTGCCTGGTGCATTTGATGGAATCCTCTTCTATATCACACCAGACTTTGAGAAGCTGAAGCAGTCTGAGGTATGCTCTCTGTTCTGAGCTTAGATGTCTTAAAACGGTCTCTGTTCAGGAACACATATAGCTCTCTGCTGACCGCCAAAATAAAGGTGGCTGCAGAGGATAAGCTGAGCCCCAGTGGGAGGTGTTCTGGCTTTTTGGGGCAGAGTTGTTTACGGGGTGGAATTAAACCGTAGAGGTCACTTACTATACCTGTATAGTCATTTAGGTCAGTGAGTGTCCAGCATTAATACTGACACTCACAGAAAATGTATATTTTACAATCACTGTTAATCTATCAGTGTATGATGCAAATATTTAGCCTTGAGCAGCTGAACAACAAGATCATAAAAATGCCTATCTATAGTTGTATTATTTAAGCAGATGCAGGCTAATTATAAAGTATACTGTTGAGGCAGTCTCACACACAGCTGTTGAAAGGCCAAAGCATGCCAGTGGCATTCAGGCTGATGCATCAATGTCCAGAAATATAAAATCCTATATGATCTTATTGATTTTTTTTGGATGATACTATGATTTATTCCATAATGATTGTGAATACATGAGTTAGCCACCTCATTAAAGCTCAAGAAGAAGATGAGATGAGGCTAGATGAGGTGTGGAGAGACATCATTAGACAAGGCAAGGTCTCACTGAGTTAAGTCGATCAAGAGGGGATGCAGTGGGATCAGAGTGGATCAGATAGGGCCGAGTGCAACAAGGCAGCACTGCCATTACTGCAAATGTTTACAAGAATGCAATAATGCACGTGGCTTAATCAGCCCATCTAGTTAAATTAGCTGAAAATGCCAAAGGAGGTCATATCAATAGTAAAATAAAATGATTCCAAGGCCATTTTTAACAACAAAATATCTCTTTTTGGCATTAGCTTTGCATCTTACATGTCTACACCTGGTTATTTTAACATATTTGTGTTTATCTTGGTGCTCCAGGTGTGGCTGGATGCTGCCACTCAGATCTTCTTTTCCTACGGGCTGGGATTAGGCTCTCTGATCGCTCTTGGTAGCTACAATCCCTTCAACAACAACGTATACAGGTAGGTGAATATATAATGTTGCATTTCAAGTTTATTTACCACATGAATTAAATACCTGCGTCTAGCACCGGTCACTCACGCGTCTATTTTATTTATTTATTGATTTAATTTTTTTTTTGAGGAGACTGTGCAGTTGTCTCGTCCTGGGATTATTTTTGGTTTCCTGGCAACATACTGTCTGCTGCACCTTCTATTTTGGGACCATTTGAGCCTCCAGCTGTATCAGTCGTTTCATTATTTTGGCTCTACCCTCTGTTTTACACGCATGTTAGGCACAGACGTTTGGTTTGCCTCAGCCTCTGTCACATTGTCGGATAAACACTGGTCTGCAGCCCAACTACGTACCTAAATGGTTCCAACTATTTTGATACGGCAGGAGCTCACTGCCATTTTAACAGAATGGGTCAATATAAATGTATTCAGCCGTTGTGTTACTGCAGGATGCAAAATGGCTCTCCGTCGTCCCTTCCCCCCACACCTCCCGACAATGTGTGACGGGTTGATAAGGAATTGATATGGGCGTGACAATGGCTGCCTTGTGCTTTGTCTCTCCCCTACAGAGATTCTGTCATTGTCTGCTGCATCAATTCCTTTACCAGCATGTTCGCCGGCTTTGTCATCTTCTCCATCGTGGGATTCATGGCCAACGTAACAAAGAGACCCATTGCTGATGTGGCAGCCTCAGGTAATTGCAATCAATGTTGAAACTCAATAGTGACAATTGGCACAGGCAAGAGATGCGATGGGAAAAATTAGCCCTTGAAATTGCTAGATGTTATTCTTCCAGTCAGAAAGGGAAGGTTTTAGCTTGTCACTGGATGTCAGCTCTGATTCCTGGGTTTATTGGAAAGAAAAAATGCTCAGTGATTCCGCAAAACTCTCTGTTCTTTGGAAACACTCAAGTTTGACTTTCAGCATCGGGACTTTTTTCTCCCAAGGACACTTTGGATTTGAAACCCAGTAGTGCCTCCAAGAGGGGGGCAATGCCCAATTGCTATCCCCCTCCTGTCTTTGAGAGGCTGTGGCACACTCATTTCTTAAGCCAGCATGAAAGTATCCTGTGAAACTAGACAACGTAAGGCATCCATTGGTACCAACCTTGTCGGCATAGCTTGTTGAGAAAGAGCCTAAATAATGCTCAAAAGTTGGACTGCATTTTGGCAAAGGAACAACTGGCATAGGCTTTTTCACAAGGCTACTTTGAACTCTCACCTCAAGATATCAGATTGAAAATTGGTCCTGTAAGTACCCTTGAGTCTCCCTAAACTTGAGAAGGCTTGTTCCCAGTAAATGTATTCTTCCTTACAAACAGTGCACTCCTTCAAATTAAAGCTCGTTATTTATCTTTTTGAGGAAAGGGACATGTAGGTTATTTGATAATGAGTCGCCTCACACATGCAGATACATAAAATAGGATTGTTGTGGAACTCAAAATGTTAACTGTGCCAGTGTTTTCAACTAGCCAAAATATTTCAACAACATAATCAAATACCTGAAATTATGGCTCATTGTTTTGGTGTTCCACCCCAAGATTTTCAGTGGCCCCATGTGGCCACCCCCTATGAAAATTTTCTGGGGGCGCCAATGCTAAAATCCAGAGCAACAGTTACTTTCATTATATCAGCATATGCATGTTTAAAATGGTGGACAATACATTTTTACATGATCTTAACATTTCCCTTTGCGCTCTTTTTGCATGCATCTTATATTGGTGTCAACGTGTCTGTAACATTTGTCTCTGTCAGGACCTGGCCTGGCATTTTTGGCTTATCCTGAGGCCGTGACCCAGCTCCCCATCTCTCCTCTCTGGGCCATACTCTTCTTCTCCATGCTGCTGATGCTGGGAATCGACAGCCAGGTAACCCAATGAGAATGGTCTCAGTGGTGTTTTTTTTAACCATATTCATATAGCAAAATTATGATGTTCCAGCAAGGTTGATATTCATTTGGATTCAGTTGTGTCAGGATGCAAACCTTCCTTATGTGTTGCTGCCATATAAAAACATTTACTAAAACCTTAGGTAATTAGTGTTGTTCTTACTCTTTCATTCATGAGAGTTAATTCTATCTCTTAGAAACTGACCTGTTTTTATTGTGACAGCAGCGTTGTGTTACGTAACACAGTCTTGATGTGACTCTGCAATCTCTCCAGTTCTGCACTGTGGAGGGCTTTATCACTGCACTGGTTGATGAATTCCCTCACATTCTCCGAAAACGCAGAGAGATCTTCATTGCAGTTGTCTGCCTTATTTCTTACATCATTGGACTGTCCAACATCACACAGGTAAATACTTCTTTCTTATCGGATAATCCACCAACTCTCAGAGACGTTACAGGGCAGTTAGTTCAAAAACGCTCACAACAGCCTGCGACTAAATGACAAGGTTGATATCTGTTGCCGTATTCAGGTCAATATTGAGTCTGCGTTTCTCCAGTTAATCACCTAATTACACTTTCATCTCTATAGGGATTCGCCCTTCTTTCATAGTATTTGCAGAATCCAGTAAAAACACTGCACAATCAATTGAGTGAAGACTTAAAATATTTCCTTTGCAGGCATCAACACGCCTTTGTTCTTTTATATTTAGCATTTCTGATGTTGGCATTGTCACAGAAAATAAAACATCCTCCACAGACTTGTGAGCATCCCACAGCACAACAATGATGTGACCTTAGCAGCTGACCCACTAACCTGCAAGACTGTTAACTCAGCTAGATTGTTACCTCAGCTCGCCAAGTGGCCCTCATGGTATCCAGAACATCTCAGTGAAAAGGTCATGGGGTCATTTTCCCTCTGAGGATTCAATTTTCTAGTTAAAGTGGTTCAGGTCACTTAGCACCATGTTCCAGTCCACAAACATGAAACAACATGAAACAAAGGATCACAGCCAGGATTTCATTTAACTTAACCTGCTAGCTGCTGGACCAAAGGATGACGCTACAGTCTACTGGTTTGTCTGCTCATTTGTTCGTCTGTCCAACATTTTGGTCCAGAGGAAGATACCTCATGCCTACAGACCAGATTGTCATGGAATTCATTATTTTGATTTCTTATGATTCAGAAGTTGTCTGCACACGGCTCACAATATGGAGGTGGCACAGCCAGTGGCTAGCAGCCAATGGTGCTAACAGCACAAACAGTGCTAACAAGAGCACAGTTCTGCAAGAGCTAATCTGGGGGAAAACAGAGACTGGGCGCTACGCTTATGCAATGACGCTGTCCCAATATCAGTTGTAACTGCCATATGAACACCATGTGAGTGCTGTGAAGTGTGGTGGTGGTTAGCCACCCAGTGGGATACACATTTAAGACTAACATGCGAGCACAGGTGGACCGTCTACTACAAAAATGAACAGAGGAACTAAGACCACAACACAGAGAGAGAGTGCAACTTCAATCTCTGCTCACAATACCATTACTCCACTATATCTGTACATAGCAAATAGTTTTTGCTGCTATATTACTGTTCTTAATGTCATATTGAGCTCCTGTAATGGTGCCCCTCCATGATTCCTAAAGGTTTTGAGGACCACCTGAGCTACTGTCTAGCCTAGTGCCACCATCAGGCCAAAAGTCACCCTTGACTAACACTCAGGTCCATATCATGGAATCTTAAATGGCTTTTTTCCATTAAATGTCTTGTGTATATTCATGTTCCACAGAGGATAACACCTCATGCTTTTGGTGACCCCTGACCTGCTCAACCCAGTCTCATTCCGAAGTTGTCGAAATCCAGCGCTTAGGCACTTAGTTGCGGCATCAAACACTGATGAAAAAAGCCGTCCTATAACGTTGGCATGATATGTTCAATGGCATCAGGGAGAAATGCAATGGGACAAGAACAACAGTTAAGGCGGTGAAAGTCCGACTTGGGCGGTCGGGAGGGGTAATGGATGGGTTCAACAAACAACAACTTTCACCCAGGAGAGCACTGTTCACGTCCCAGAAGATCATAAAGCCAAACCCTGTTCTTTTTTCCTAAACCTACCCACATGATTTTTTTGCCTAAACAAAAAGCGTTAGTTCACGTTGTTGTACGGATGTAGTGCATTTATTTTGAAAGAGACTGTATGTAAACATTAAATTTCCTGTGAAGTGTATTTTTAAAGAGGACAATGAATGTAACAGAAAGAACTTGACATGGTGCCCCAGAACGTCAACATGACCAAGTGTCGATATGTGACAAAGTCAGAGAGAGAAGGCGTTGTTCTGCTGGTGCCACTTTCAGGCCACAATTTCTATTTAACTGAAAACTTTCATACTCTAGGGGGCAGATAGCCATGAAATATCGCTCTAAACACATTCATGCTCCTCAGAGAATGAACCATTTTGTGCATTTCTTGACCTCTAGCACTTCCTCAAATGTCAAACTGCCACTTTTGCAATCAAAATGTCTGATAATATAGCTGGCAGATTGCCATGAATCTTGCTAAGATATTGAACAAGCTCTGTCTGTAGGTCCAAATTTCCTAAGGGCTAATACACTGTAATATTTTGATAATATTTCAATCTACTCTGTTGGTTTAAAACCAATTATGATGTTAACGAAATATTTAAGAGTGTCAGAAATAAGCACTGGCCACTATACTTGATCATTAGAATATTACCACGAGGATGCTGTTTACTTAATCTCTATGGGTTATTTATATAAAATTAAAACAATATATTTTTTAACTCCATTGGTCTGCTGTCATCTCCCAACATTTTATAACATGATAATTGAGCCATATTTTTAAAAAGTCAGCATTGATTCTTACTGCTCTTTATCAGACTACAGGCAGCAGGTCATAAGAGTTGTTTCAAGTATGTTCTTTATAATTTTTGAAAAGCATCACCCCACAAATTCCTGCTGGCTAAAGTGAAGACATTTTTGTGAAGAGGCCTCTGTTTCTGCGTATTTGTGAGCTACAAATGACAGAATCACTGCAGGCCAAGGTCGTGTTTGCAAATGACACTCCGAGACCCTACATTGTGCCCTTTCTTCTGCCAAAGTGGATATCCATCATGCCACATGCGCAGTCCAGTTAATATGAGGCAGTTACCCTAACCGCTACTCCAGGCACTATAAAGCTTCCAGCATATCAAGCTTCACAAAGTAGAAGTTGACAAACTGTAGCAGGTCCCTTTTGAGCTGGTCTCCATGACGTTCTGATAGCCATAGAGATGGTGGACAGGCATGAAATATTTGGGAGGAGATGCTTGGTCTATACTGGTCCTGCCTTTCACAGTTTCCACCAGAAAGTCTTCGTACCAATTCTGCCCTCACCATTGAAACATCACTAACACTTACCAGCCACAGCTGCCGGTCCCCTCACCCTTGATGTTATTCCACTTGACCGATTTAGTACTGCACATCCAATACTATAATTGCTTCTTCAGCGGTTTCCTCTTTGCCTTCATCTGTCTTATTTTTGTTTGTTTTCTGCTTCTCTCCTTTTACAGGGTGGACTGTACGTGTTCAAGCTATTTGACTACTACTCAGCTAGTGGCATGTGCCTGCTCTTCCTGGTCTTCTTTGAGTGCGTCTCAATTTCATGGTTTTATGGTGAGCCACACTCAGGAATCTTCTTGAGGATTTTTTTTCCATCTAAAGTCTTTTGTTGTTGAAATTTCAACATCTAACATCTAAGATCTAAACTAGAAACATATCTGAAATTATAAATTATGGAGCACATCTCTAGTCCCACAATACGATAACTAAAACTGTATTTGTCCTGCTTTATCTCTGGTTCCAGGTGTGAACAAATTCTACGAGAACATTGAAGAAATGATTGGATACAAGCCCTGTCTGTGGTGGAAGGCCTGCTGGGTCGTTTTCACTCCACTCATTGTGGCTGTAAGTGATACCTGTGGGTGCACAATGTTTTGGCCACCAACAGGGAAAATAGCACCCCATCAAGGACGTTATTAGCGCTTGTGGGGTCTCAGTGGAAGCTATATATTGATAGTGAATGCTATAATCTCTGTCTATATGCAAACCATGCTATGATTTTTTGTGTCACTTTAGCTTGATGGTTGTGTGTAGGAGACCAAAAGCAGTGCAATTGCTTTTACTTTATAACTTGCACTTGATGCAATGATTGGCTTAATCACTTAGTCTTAGTCTACCAGTGCCACTGGTAGACTAAGTGCCCCTCCAGTGAAGAAAACATGATGCAGTGCCCTCTTGAGTGCTCTTCCAGTGAAGACAACAAGATGTAGTGTCCTTTTGAGTGCTCTTCCAGTGAAGACAAGGTGATGCAGTGCTCTCTAGGGCACCTGTCCAGTGAAGATAACAAGAAGTAGTGTCATCTCTAGACGTAGTGTCCTCTCGAGATTAAGTGTCCTCTAGAGTGCCCTTCCAGTGAAGAAAACTGAGATGTAGTGTCCTCTAGAGTGCCAATCCAGTGAAGAAAAAATGATGAAGTGTCCGCTAGAGTGCTCTTTCAGTGAAGACAAGATGTAGTGTCCTCGAGTGCTCTTCCAGTGAAGAAAACGGGATGTAGTGTCTTCTAGAGATGTAGTGTCCTCTAGAGTGCCCTTCCAGTGAAGAAAACGAGATGTAGTGTCCTCTAGAGTGCCCTTCCAGTGAAGACAACAAGATGTAGTGTCCTTTAGAGATGTAGTGTCCTCTAGAGTGCCCTTCCAGTGAAGAAAAAATGATGAAGTGTCCTCTAGAGATGTAGTGTCCTCTAGAGTGCTCTTTCAGTGAAGACAAGATGTAGTGTCCTCGAGTGCTCTTCCAGTGAAGAAAACGGGATGTAGTGTCCTCTAGAGTGCCCTTCCAGTAAAGAAAACGAAATGTAGTGTCCTCTAGAGGTGTAGTGTCCTCTAGAGTGCCCTTCCAGTGAAGAAAACGGGATGTAAGGTCCTCTAGAGTGCCCTTCCAGTGAAGACAACAAGATGTAGTGTCCTCTAGAGATGTAGTGTCCTCTAGAGTGCCCTTCCAGTGAAGAAACAAGATATGTAGTGTCCTCTAGAGTGCCCTTCCTGTGAAGACAACAAAATGTAGTGTCCTCTAGAGATGTAGTGTACTCTAGAGTGCCCTTCCAGTGAAGAAAACGAGATGCAGTGTCCTCTAGAGATGTAGTGTTCTCTAGAGTGCTCTTTCAGTGAAGACAAGATGTAGTGTCCTCGAGTGCCCTTCCAGTGAAGAAAACGGGATGTAAGGTCCTCTAGAGTGCCCTTCCAGTGAAGACAACAAGATGTAGTGTCCTCTAGAGATGTAGTGTCCTCTAGAGTGCCCTTCCAGTGAAGAAAACGAGATGCAGTGTCCTCTAGAGTGCCCTTCCAGTGAAGAAAATGGGATGTAGTGTCCTCGAGTGCTCTTCCAGTGAAGAAAACAGGATGTAGTGTCCTCTAGAGTGCCCTTCCAGTGAAGACAACAAGATGTAGTGTCCTCTAGAGATGTAGTGTCCTCTAGAGTGCCCTTCCTGTGAAGACAACAAGATGTAGTGTCCGCTAGAGATGTAGTGTACTCTAGAGTGCCCTTCCAGTGAAGAAAATGAGATGCAGTGTCCTCTAGAGATGTAGTGTCCTCTAGAGTGCTCTTTCAGTGAAGACAAGATGTAATGTCCTTGAGTGCCCTTCCAGTGAAGAAAACGGGATGTAAGGTCCTCTAGAGTGCCCTTCCAGTGAAGAAAACGAGATGCAGTGTCCTCTAGAGTGCCCTTCCAGTGAAGAAAATGGGATGTAGTGTCCTCGAGTGCTCTTCCAGTGAAGAAAACAGGATGTAGTGTCCTCTAGAGTGCCCTTCCAGTGAAGACAACAAGATGTAGTGTCCTCTAGAGATCTAGTGTCCTCTAGAGTGCCCTTCCAGTGAAGAAAACAAGATGCAGTGTCCTCTAGAGATGTAGTGTCCTCTAGAGTGCCCTTCCAGTGAAGAAAACGAGATGTGTCCTCTAGATTGCTCTTCCAGTAAAGAAAACGTGATCCAGTGTCCTCAACAGTGCACTTCTAGTGAGGAAAACGAGATGCAGTGTCCTCTAGAATGCCCTTCCAGTGAAGACAACAAGATGTAGTGTCCTCTAGAGATGTAGTGTCCTCTAGAGTGCCCTTCCTGTGAAGACAACAAGATGTAGTGTCCGCTAGAGATGTAGTGTACTCTAGAGTGCCCTTCCAGTGAAGAAAATGAGATGCAGTGTCCTCTAGAGATGTAGTGTCCTCTAGAGTGCTCTTTCAGTGAAGACAAGATGTAATGTCCTTGAGTGCCCTTCCAGTGAAGAAAACGGGATGTAAGGTCCTCTAGAGTGCCCTTCCAGTGAAGAAAACGAGATGCAGTGTCCTCTAGAGTGCCCTTCCAGTGAAGAAAATGGGATGTAGTGTCCTCGAGTGCTCTTCCAGTGAAGAAAACAGGATGTAGTGTCCTCTAGAGTGCCCTTCCAGTGAAGACAACAAGATGTAGTGTCCTCTAGAGATCTAGTGTCCTCTAGAGTGCCCTTCCAGTGAAGAAAACAAGATGCAGTGTCCTCTAGAGATGTAGTGTCCTCTAGAGTGCCCTTCCAGTGAAGAAAACGAGATGTGTCCTCTAGATTGCTCTTCCAGTAAAGAAAACGTGATCCAGTGTCCTCAACAGTGCACTTCTAGTGAGGAAAACGAGATGCAGTGTCCTCTAGAATGCCGCTCCAAAGAATTGTTCTCTAGAGTGCACTTCTAGAGAAGAAAACAAGATGTAGTGTCCTTTAGGGTGCCTTTCCAGTGAAGAAAACATTATGAAGAAAACATGATGCAGAGTCCTCTAGGGTGCCCTTGCAGTGTTGTATAGGCTGCCCTACATGCTAGAATACTTTCTGTGCTCTGGTGCCCTTTTTATTGTTTTCACCTGTGCCCCTCGGACAGCCTGAGTTTGCCACTGGTTGCTGCTTTATATACTTTATTAGCATTACTTTTAACATACCTTCATAGAATACTTCACAAAGTGTGTCTGATGTGTCCAAAGATCATCCAAGACCAAAAGCTGTTACTGTAGTATTTCTGCATATTCATGGCCTAGAACTTAGACTCTATTAGTTAAATGTCAAAACATGATGATAAAGGTGCTGAGATCTATTTCCTTGTCCGTCTTGTCCAGGGAGTCTTCTTGTTCAGTGCAGTGCAGATGGTTCCCCTCACCATGGGTGACTATGTGTTCCCAGCCTGGGGCCAGGGGGTTGGGTGGTGCATGGCCCTCTCCTCCATGACCCTCATCCCTGGCTACATGGGCTACATGTTCCTCACACTCAAAGGCACATACAAAGAGGTAAGATCAATGGGAATTCAGTTGAATAGCTGCTGTTGTTTACTTGAATGCTGTATCTGCTCCAAAGCAATGAATACTTGAAATAAAAAGGGGGTAAAGTCACCAGATGCTCATATCAAATAGTACAGATATCTGATAAATGCAAATAAAATCTAAATACAATCTATAAACATACACTTAAAGGAAATGTTATTAACTATACATATGTATACACGTATATTAATACCAAGAGTTTTAGTTGGTGTGGTGCAAATACGATAGCTGCAGATTTCCCAGAGCATCACTGCACCCAGCTTGGAGAATTTCATACATCTATTAACTGATTTGAATTTTAATCTGCAGTCGGCAGCGAGGCAGGCTCTATGTAAGAGTTTCAAGTGGATTACTTGGTATGCAAGATTTTTGGCTCAAATATATTACTACATACTGTATGATAGACCACTCAACACAGAGACACAGTGGTGTATTTAGACAGTGCTGCTGTTTTGTGAGGATAATGTAATGTCATACAAGCCCTGAGGATTTGTCAGTTTTAACCATGAGTGGAAGTTTGAATGGACATTTAAGGTCACCCTGTCCATTTTTTACCAACAGTCTGGCTCAAATATGTTTACCAGAATGCACTCATCCAGCATTTATATCATCCTCACTTACATTTACAACATTTGCATAATGGCTGGCAATGAATGTAGCACCTGGAATGTAATTTAGCAGCAAAAAGACTCTTCACACTGATGTTAAAATGCTCAGCTTAGCCCAGTGTGATTTGCTCCGTGCATTATGACTGCACTGTGATTTTGTAATGAGCAAACACATAGGCATGCTGGGTAAAGACTTGATAAATTGCCATGAAGAGCAGCACAGTGATAAAAGGATTAGTAAAATAGAGTTTCTAATGAGTTCTGTTAAACAATTTCAGATGCCTTTTTTGCTACAGCAGCCACTGAGTTCTCAGTAAATTACGTTCATTTGTATGCAGCAGAATGGCGCACTGCATTTTTTATTGATCTGATGATCCTAATCAATGGCACATAATACCTTTTCCGGCATTCCATTTACATTAAGAGCGCTTTGATTTGCAGTCATCCACAATGCAATGAACAATAATCGTGCATCTATACGGTCCCTGGTGACAGATATAGCTTTATAGCCACCACTGACGGAATAAATGGGCCATAATTGCAGGCAGTGCAACAGAGACTGTCAGAGGCGATGTGCAGGTGTCAGATCCTGCAGTACCAGCTGATGGCTGATTGTCTAATTGTAGCAATCAGCCAGCTGATTAGTGCTCTGCACCCAGGCGGATGCTTAGTTTCACAAACACTCCATGTGAATGCCTACAGTGCCGCAGAATCCCGGGTCCAACACAACTCATAGTTTAGAACCTTTAGAAGATTTGCTAAGTTGGTATGGTTTGGTTTGGTTTTGTGGGCTCAGCGCAGGCCAGTCATGAAGTGAAAATGTTGGCATTGTACGTTTCTGCAAAGCACGGATATGTTGCATTTGTATGTTTCATATGAATCATAGTATAATCATAGTTTTGATTACACGTATGTTAGCTGACTTTGTCATTGGGAGGTAACACCTGGGCAAAACAGCTGCTGAGCTAAAGACCACTGTTTGAGACCAACAAACAAAAAATTTGAGTGTTTCTAGTAAGAAATTGGTTGCATTTCCAGCCATGATTGTGGCACAGAAACTGGGTGTTTTTCATAGACTGTATAGAATAATGGACCTAGCTACCTGACATCACCCATTGGTTTGTGGACTCACGTTTTGAAGCTTGGAGCATTTGGACAAGAGGGTGGAGCTATGATGAAGCGAGGGGTGGCTCTGACTCATGGACTGTAGCGATACCTCGCAGACAGCCTGACACTCAAACGGAACCAGCCTTACTCTCATACCCTCGTACAGTTGTCAGGAATGTTGAAATTAGCTGTAGACCGAATCTATTTTTTGTTTCAGGCTGTAAACATGTTAATGTCTGCTTTAGAGTCAGGCAATTTAACAAGAGGGTCTGCGGGGATTGACTAGCTTCTGGAGTCAGCCTCAAGTGGCCACTAGCGGAACTGCAGTTTTTGGCACTTGATTAATTTCTGAGCCCCAAAGGTTGCTGCTTGGCCCAGCGGTTGCCTTGTTCTTTAGCGAGTCATAAGCAGAATTTCCAGGCATGGTTGAGGCACAAAAACCATGTATTTTAAGGCAAAACATGATCTTTTCCTAACCATAACCAGGTGTAATTTGGGCCAAAACATTACCACATTAACCATAGCGCTTTTAAAAATGAAACGAAGTGTAACATTTCAACATGTCTGCTATGTAATAACATACAAATGTTACATATCTGTGGTTTGCAGAAACAATGCTAACATTTATTCTGGTGATTAGGTTGCCCACTAAGTTTGGCCCATGAAGCATTTATTCAACCTCTTTTTAACAACAAGTCAATTAAGAACCAATTCTCATCTACAATAATGACATGGCCAAGAGGCAGCAACAAGAGGCAAGCTGATATAAGACATTAAAACATAGAGGCAGCTGGTACAATAAAAAAACAGACAAAATTAAAACATCACAATATATACACATTTGGATTGTGTTCAATATTTCTGCCTGAGATTATTTGGAAAAAGTAGATTTTCCTTCTCCTCATGACCAGTTAAGTGATATACAGTATATACAATGACAGTATGTACAGTGATCCAGAGAACCAAACTTTAGAAAAGGTGCAGTGGTCAGAGACTATCGCTTGTACTGAGTTATTAAAGGAGGGTAATGTAATGGGGGTGTGCCGTTTTAGCATCTTTAGTAACTCGTTCCAGTCACTTAAAGCACCAATTTGGGATGAGTGATGGCCAAAGGTGGTACAGATCTTTGGAATAACCACATTTCTATATTTGCTAGAGCGTAAACTGCAGTTACTGTCAGAGAAATTGAATAGTGGGTGTAGATATGGAGGAGTTTTGCCAATGATAGTTTTATAGATGAACTGATATCAGAAGATCTGTCGCCTGATGTGAAGTGAGATCAAGCTGTATATCTTCATATAACAATATATCACTTTAGAGAAACTGTGCGTCTTTACTGAGAGTATCTTATAGAAAGTTTACACGAAGAGCCTGAGGGTGCGCATTCATCAAGCTCACAGCTGTACTGCTGCTGGTGTTTTATGATACAGCTTACAGCTTTGATCACAAACTTTGCAGCTGTTTGGTACTAATGATATATGACAGTATCTCATTGTAATCTCAGCAGCATCAGTGATATCTGTGCTTCACCATTTCAGCGTCTGCGGATGATGATCAAGCCTTTGACACTGGTGAAGGCTCAGGAAAATGGCCCGGACCAGCAGACAGAGAACCAGAATCAGAACCCTGCCAACGAGGAAGCCTACATCTAGAAACTTCTGCCTGTCTCTCTCTCTGTCTCGACGGCCAGACTGGCGATGTACACAGATAAAAAAAAAACATAATCAAGGTTGGGAACGACCACCAGACTTCCATGTCTGCTTTTATTCACCTACCTCCTGGGGACACGTGAGACCAACCTGATTACAGTTATTTTTAGGGTTTTTTTCTGTTTGTTTATTTGTATAATACAGAGTTATAAAAACCTACGAGGAGAAAACAAACTACCCAGCAAAATTGTTGTGATATTATGAATTTCATTATGCAAAAAAAGTTAGTCTTTATAGAAGAGGAAATGTGACTTAGGAAATTACTGTATATTGAATATATAATTTAAATTTGGAGGCCCGCGTTGATTCAATAGTATTGTGCTACCTTGAAGATATTAATTAATCTACTAAACTACATTTACTGTACAAAGAAAAATATTGGTTAAATGCATTTTGCTTGTACATGAAATAAATACATAAAAATGAATGCAGTGTAGTAGGTGAAAAAAATGCAATTTGAAAGTTTGTAAAAGTGAAAATTGAATATTGACCAATTTATGGCAAAGACAATATGGGAATGTGCAACAGGTAAGGCCAAATCTGCTTGTATGTGTAAAATATAATTTAGCCAGACTATCACTCCCTTGCAGGATCCTGCAGTTTGCCTGAAATGTTTACCACCCACGTTTGGGGCTACCTTTGAAAAGCACAAGTACAGTATGAAATTTTGAAGCGTCCAACTTTTTATTTTTTTTCCTCTGGCTCGATTGAAACGTGTGACAACAGCAAAAATAACTTACATAGGATACATAGCAAGAGACTGTTATACTTGTTTCTTTGTTTTCTAAAGAACAATAACTTTGTATGTTGTCTGAATCTTTTTTGTAGAATCATTTTTTTAGGTCGTTTTCTATATGTGAGAGTGAGAAGGACCAAAATCATACTCAAGTTCAAAAGATTGGTGCAGACATTTGACCCAATGGCTATATATGGATTAAATCAAGCATCTCCTTTTGTCTCTCTGAAGAGCAACAGAGTACAGTAGCAAATACAGCATCCGCCTACAAGCACAATTTGGATCTGTAAACTACCACCTCTAACAGTAAAGGTGTAGCCAATACAGAAATCCCACATCAATGTTGTTTGTACAGTATTCTGCCTGAGATTATTCGGAAAAAAGTACATGTAACTCCTCCGTACAAACAGTTAAGAGGAATGGCAGAGTCGTGTTGCAATAAGCCAATGCTGATTCAGATCTTTATTTTAAACTGTGAGAATGAATAAGCTGCGGTGGCTGCTGCGTTGGAGAGTTTATGATGGATTTCAATGATAGCTGCCATTATTCTGACTGGAACCATTTACTTATATATGTATTTAGTAACCCACTCCTCAGGAACAAAGGTGGACGTGACCAAATTCTCTCAGATTCTACCATTATACACTGAAACAATTAATGCTATATTAAAAAAGAAACATCATCAAATCTCTGCCATTTACTCCCATTAATCCAACATGCTGCTTTAAGTGGCAACAAAACATAAACCAGTATTACATCACGCAAGTACACGGGCACACTCGAAAGCTGATCCAAATTATTGCCTCTTTCCTGTGTGCTATTCAGCTAGCATCATTTCTTTCAGTGTAAATGAACTGCGATGGCCTTCACTCAGTCATTCTAGTAGAAGCCATTGGGTTTCTATCCCGTGGCGAGTGCAGATTTCCAATATCAGACCAGGAGAGAAACTTTGGCTCAGTCAGAGGACGAAGTCGGCAAAAGCACTGTTAACACAACAGGACATAGCCACATGCTATATACTGTAGGCCAACACCACTGAAACTACTCCTTTTCATAGGGTAAAGAAAAACCTATTACTACATATCAAGTTTGCTCGGCAATATAAAAACCTATGTAGAAGCTGACTTTGGGACAGACCACAGATATCACTGTATGACCACGAGGGAGGATCGAGAAAATTTGCTTCTGTGGCAGCTACATGCGACAGGAATCAGGTTGAATCAGTCCCGTTTATTTTCTTTTTCTCTACGTTTATTTTTCTCAAAGATATGTGAATTAAAATGTGCAATGACAAAGGGTTCCGTGAATTTTGTATAAAGTTACCATACTGCAGTTTTCTCTCTTGAACGATGTTGTAAACTGGACTGTGTAATACATGTATCTGTGAATGTCCGTACAACCTGAGTTTTTCTTTTCTTTTGTCTAAATGTTGAACAAAAAAAAAAAAAAAAACGTGATATTATTTGCTGTTTTCTGCAATAATATTATTATCTCAGAAACTAAAGCACATATCTCTCTCAACTGTAAAAATTATAATTACAATAACAGAATAGAGTAATAATAAAGATGATAATAATAATAATAATATTAATAATAATGGAATAGAAACGTCTAGTCAGAGAATACTGTTTTGTATATTTCTAGCTGTTTCATGGGCCTAATGTAAAATATTCTATGTAAAAAATATAATAAATGTCTTTAGATGGTGTTATATGAAAAAGCATGATTGCAATATATGTTATCTGCAAAATAAATAAAGACCTATAGATTATAATGTCTGGGTCATGTCATCTTTCTGTTAGGAGATACACAAAAGGTTAACTGTGGAAAGCACAACAACCTTTTTTATTTGCTTAATAGCTGTGACTCTACAAGTGCTGACTTAAAAGGTATGGAAATTCTCCTCAAACATGCCGTCTGCATTGTTGAGTGAGATTTAGCATGACAGCGACGTGCTCAGTGTTATGCTAATACTCCATTTATTACATAAGTGGAAATTAATATGCGATCAGCTTCATCACCGCAAGAGATGTTCTCTGGAAACTTAGCCGATAGTTTCTGACACAATGTTTTTTGCCAAAGCAATATCCTTGTGACACCTGCACTGAGAGCTGTGCCAGCAGAGACACTATAGCCATCCTGGCTGACAGCCCATCCCTCCCGGTCACAATGCACCATCCCATCCCGTCTCCCTGCTGTTATGCAGTAGTTAGTTCGGTGATAATCCAAAGCCACCAAATCATCACAGAATGCACAGTGAGAAAGAAGTAGAGTGTGTAGACATCTTTATTTCATGGAGTTTATTGAAATGGAACAATGAAATAAAGATAGATGGGGAAAAGCATGAATTAAATACCCTGTCCTGAAGTAACATGTCTTGTTTACATGCTTGTTTGGTTGTTAGAGGGAAGCACGGTGACCTCGAAATACACTACATTTTGTTTTTCTCAACATGAATCTCTCTGTGGCTCTTTTACTTGACATTTGGTAATGCTTAAAACAACGATGAAAGATTTTATTTCTTGTCTTATCAATACACACCAAGGTCACAGCTCCTCCAGTAATGAACCTTGAAAATCGATGTGTTTTCTAATACATGTGATCAGTTTAACATTTTAGTTCATCTTCAGCTTTTCTCATTGTTTCTATGGCTCAGTCCGTCTGAACATCAAATGGGGCATCTTGCTAGTCTGTTGTCTTAGGGTATTTGGTGTCAAGGCTCTCTGGTGTCATCACTCCCCAAAAACCAAACTCAACACAACAGAGATCGGGGAGACAACCAATCGGAATGCTGACGTGCATCGATGAAGCGGGTCCCAGAGAACAAGCCATGTAACTTTGGTTCCTACAGCACACTTGTTCCTACAATGGATATCGAGATGTTTATTACTTGCTTTCGCGCCCACTCAGTCCTTTATAATGTGTCGCTGTTTGGTTACAGAGACCAAAATAAAACGACTGTGGTTTGGGACCATGTCGCGGATGTAGTTGGTTGGTCTGGTGAGTTTTAAAGTGTGTAATGTTAGTAATAGAGGAGAGAATTGCAGGCTAATGTTGTTACGTAGCATGCAAGTCTTCCTTGCTTGGTTTGAATGGAATGACATATGTTTTCTGTTTTCATTGACCAAACTTAACTTTCTGTCGGCCAACTATGAGCTTTCTGACTGGACAACAGCAAGCAGCAACTACGCTGCTTTCAAGCCAGTAGTCCGCGGCTCCTTTAAATTGACAAGCACGACTGAACGTTCAATGATTCTGCCACAAATACTTTAAACAGTCGTGTTTCTTGGGCATCCACGAGAGACTTTGCCTCTTCGGAAGCTTCTGGTCTGAACATACAGTTAGGCTAATAGGAGGCTGCTAAAGTTGAGTAACTGGAGGGGAAAGGAATGTACCTGTTCAGCAGGCTATGCTGTGCAACTTTCCTCACAAAGACAGCAGACTTCTTTCCACATCTTCGACTGTGGCCATTTGGAACAGTACTAATAATTTTTGCCTCCTGATGTGTCAAACATTTTGTGTAATCCCCTTTTTAAAAGCATGCTGGGGCTGATGAGATGCTGAAAGAGGTAACAACTGAAGAGGCAGCGTCATCACGTGACTGCAAGAGTTTTCTGTTGAGTTTTCAGACAAATGAAAAGACTGAGAAGAGCACTGATGGCTTAAATACATGATCTAATGCAGAGTATGTTGGAAACACAGTGCAGCAAGTAGTGTGTGTCATGTGAGAGGAGCAGCACACTCCAGTCGTCTTCCTGGACTAGCTCACAGGCTTTACTCCATTTAAGTGAGCCCAGTCACGTGGAAAAGATTATTATGTCAATGCAGAATATGTATAGAGTTTAAAATTGGTATCTTGGCTCTGACATCATCATTCCTTGCAGCCATATACAAGCTCAGCAGAGCAGGGACTGGGGAGTGACGACAATATCATTCCTCCAAAAACCACATAGATATTAAGTGAAGTCTTCTGCTGCATGCTATTTCCCTGACCAACACGTCAATCCACATATCTGCTGAGCACTGGTGCTGGTAACTCAGTTGAGGTGTCGGTCAGGCACCATATGATCATTCTGCTGCTGGACACCTCAGAAAATAAGACCAACATTCACAGTAGGCAATTTGTTAATGTTTAAAAGATGCTCTCTGCTTTGGGTAGTGGCACTTCACATTGCTGCTTTAAATAATTGCCACGGTCTCAGAACATATGATGAGACATAGCAGTGTTGATAAGTGCATTTTTAATTAAAAGCTCTGTTTTCACCGTCTACTTTTCCCTCTATAGAACATGCCATGTGAAATTACTTTTTCCCACCTATTTTTCCAACGGCTGTATCTCATCTCTCCAAGACCATTGCACAAAAAACCCACCATCATCTGCTAACATCTGGCTTTTTGTATATAATAGGAAAGGTTGCAATCAGCATTCACACCTGAGTCAAATGGCTCTGCCGTAGTCACAGGTATTTATCAGCTTCAGCTCTGATCGGCAGTGATGGAAATACAACTCCAGGGTGGACGTGCTAATTTCAGTGCCTTCTCCAGGGAGTTAAAATGACGCACCACCATAAAATACTCTCCCTTTCCACCCAAGCAGCGCTCGTACATCGATCCAAGTTAGTCAGCAACGTGTTTGAGAAGGAAATTGAATAAGTAAGAGATATGAAAAAGAAGTAATACCTGTAACGTTTTTACTAGCCTATAATTGATGTCGAATGTGACACAACAGTAAAACAAAATTAGAAAGGCAAACTCGTCTGCTGCAGAGCCGTCTAGTCAACTGACAATGGGACATGAGTCTATAGCCCCCTTTACACTGCCAGATTTTCGGCGAATGTTGGGCCGTTTTGCCGGCAAGCTGCGAGCGTTTAGACACACAGAGCCAGAGATGGCGAGTTGATCCAAGATGCCAAATTTTCCGCCACATAGGGTAGACGTATTGGCAGATCCTTTTTGGTTTAACAAGAATGAGGCACCCTTCCGCCACGGGAGGGGCTGTTGATGACGCCGCACATGTGACCCACTAGTAGTGGATAAACAGGAAACAGCAGATAGCAGGAATGAGCAGCTAGTAGCAAAAGGAAACGCAAACCTGACAGACAACGTAAAGATGAGCAACTGAGGAGACAAGGAATTACGTGCCCTCCTTGTCTTCGCAAATGAAGAGGCCATTAACCGTCAAATGACGGGGACAGTGAAGAACGGGCCAACTTATGAGAGAGTTGCCGAAGGACTGATCAGCCGCAGCTTCCCTCCCACGTCACTGTTTACGTCACACGCTGAGCTACACGTTTTGTTACTTGCTCACGCCCCCCATTGCAAAAGTAGGTAGGTGGCATTTTGCTGCAATCCCCGATTTTGTTTTTTATACTGCCAATGCTGAAAGAAGACTGATTGGGCTTTCTTGCAAATTTGCACAATTCCTATTTAAAAGGGGCTTATAGCTTAAAACTTTCCCATATGTAAAAAAACCCATTTACACATGCTAATTTTGGGATAACATTGACTTGAGTTCTAATGATTATCGGAATGCGCAGTTTAGTTGGGTAGCATCATGTGAGATGATTTAACACATGCAATTGGTGTGTGGTTGGCTAAACCAGTGCTACCAATACTGCACCCATTAAAATAGAAGCGCTCTGTGACAATGCAATAATTCGCAATAATTACTGGCCATGGTTGGGATGATGTCTGAGTCCGGACTTGAGGAATTAAAGGGAAATTTCGGTTTATTTCAACCTGTCTCCTATCGTCCTAAATTTGTTTCAAGTCACTAGTGACATAAAAACAATAGTTAGCATGTTAGCCGTTAGCCTAGATACAGCCGTAGCGTCAGACCTGTTAAAACGTAAGTGAACGGGCAACCTTCAAGTGCAAAGTTAGTCCACTAAACAAGCTTTTTCTCTACAAAGACCGCCTCATATCGTTAGGATAAATGTCAGAGAACATATAGAAAACGACATGTAAACGTGTTGTCTTACCTTACCGGTGTGCTGCCATGTTTGTTTATCCCTCTAGCTCTGCTTTCCAAAGCGCAGCCAAAATATGGCGAGAACAAGCAGCGATCTCATAGCGTGCCTGAACAAGCAGCAGCAGCTGCAAGGCAGAACCTGACAGTAGCCTGAAAAGTTCATTCATTTATAAAAGATTTATAGAATAATGGCTGACTTTTTGCCAGACTTTGACTTTGTGGAGGAGGAATTTGATTTTGCTGAGTTTGATGGCCGCCCTTATTTATTTGAGCCAGAATACACTGACGGAGAGCTTTGTGAAACTGAAGAACGGAGGAGGAGGAGAGAAAGAGGCGCAACAGGTAACGTTAGAGGACGAGAGGGGAGGAATGGCTGCTGCAAGGCTGCGTCGCTCTGGAGATTGGTGGTGTATCTTCGAATGCTGTACCCCAGTGCCCACAGAAGAGGAATGCCTCTGTTGCAAGGAATGGGACCAGTTGCAGCCTTATTTTCAAGGTCTGGATGTGACCGAGGACGAGACACCTCCACCTGGAGTAACGTTAGTATCCAGCTGGGCTTTATCTAGAGCTGGCAAGATATATTTCGGCCGCGCTTTGGAAAGCAGAGCTAGATGGTAAACAAACATGGCAGCACACCGGTAAGGTAAGACAACACGTTTACATGTCGTTTTCTATATGTTCTCTGACATTTATCCTAATGATATGAGGTGGTCTTTGTGGAGAAAAAGCTTGTTTAGTGGACTAACTTTGCACTTGAAGGTTGCCCGTTCAATTAAGTTTTAACAGGTCTGACGCTACAGCTGTATCTAGGCTAACGGCTAACATGCTAACTATTATTTCTATGTCACTAGTGACTTGAAACAAATTTAGGAAGATAGGAGACGGGTTGAAATAAACCGAAATTTCCCTGTAAGAGAGATGGCAGCTAAACAAGGAGGACACATTTTATTTTTGCCAGCAAGACGGATGGCATCCCCCTTAACTTGCCTATTTAAATTTGCCTAAGAAGAAAAAAGAAGAAAAAAATTAAACCTAGCTATCACAGTAAACATAAAAATTTCATTGATGATTTCAATCGAGTGACATACTACAACTTTCAGCAAATAATATGTAGACAAATACAGTTTATAACCATGTTTCTAGGTGTCCTCCTGAAAGCAAAACTTCTGGGAAAGTATTGCCTGTTTGGTGCCACAGCATTCAGCAGTGTGTTTTCTGAGTCCAAGTCTCTGGTGAATCTCAGTTGTTTGGATGTAAGTATCTCTTTGTTTTGAGAGTTAATTAATTTCTAATCATTGAAAACCACTGGTGCAAGTTATTGAATAGTGTGTCTGTGTGTTCGTGTTTGTGTGTGTGAGAGTGCACAAGAGAAGTTTAGAAAGAGAGGGAGAGGGTGATTTAATACCTGGTCAGACACATCCTCAGTCACACTGATGACTACGTATTTTTGAGCATGTGTGAGTCTGTGTGCACGATGCATGTGATTCAGCGTGTCTTTGTGAGTATGCATATATAGAAGTCTGCGTCTGCTCATCTGAGCATGCGGCGGTAGTGGAAGTGTTAGTTGTGCTGATGACACAGACATGAGACATGGAACAGCTCTGACAGCTCCAGTCTAGCAGAGGTAGTAGTAGCTCAGAAGTCAGCTCGAGGGCCCCAACAACACACACACTGTGGAAATGGTAATCTGTTTTCCCTCCCTGCCAGCTTGGCCAAGGCTCCCAGTAGCATGCACGCTCTCCAACCGCATCACAATCATTGGGCACTGACATGCGCAGCACGATGGGCCAAAAAAGCAGAGAAAAAAAATTCTCTGTTTACTCGTCTTATAGCTGCAAGGCTGTATTTTTCCAGAGGTTGTTTCATGTGAAAGATGCAGTGAGGTTATGCAATTGACTCTGCAACAGCAGACAGGATATGATATTGGATGGGTATATTAACGGGAGTTTTCGGAAAACAAACTAACTTTATTCATTTTTATTAATATAATTATTATAATTTACCTCGTGGGACTTACAAAAAACAAGAACACACATATAAGCATGTAAAAAAAAAGTGTGGGGTGGTGTAGTTTTCTGCAGACACACATTTCATTATTTCCTTCTCATTTTCTGTGCATGCGACATTTATGAGTGTGTACCGTCACAGCACTAATGTGAGGTCAGGATTTTATAATAAGGGCCCAACCAGGTGCAAGACCAAGCAGCGCACATCCAAGAGACATAGCACCGTAAATATGCAAATACAGCGAGGTGAAACACCAAATGAGACTGAATCTGGGGTTGGCTTTCACTTTCACTATTGCTGGTGAGCAAGTTTACAAACAGTTGCTAACAAAGCTGCATACCGTAAAACTTCAATTACAGTAAAAGCCTCATCCCAGTTAAAGGCTAAGTCCCTTTCACTAGCCTGGTGTAGCTACACATTTTGACAAATAAAGGCCTGTCTCAATTAGAGGTCTGGTCTGGTTGACAAGCTGTTCATTTTTTTAATAGAAGTTCTTTGGGTGTATAAAATTGGATTGTTGACTACCCACTCAAACTGACATTAGTTACCTGCTTAGATTGCACATACAAATATAAATGTTTATCCTCTTGAGACCTTGTGTCCTCATAAGAGGACATCTCATTTTGGGTTTACTTTACATTATACTTCATTCTACTTAACTTAGACCTGTTGTCCTCGTTCGTGGACACTTTTTTGTGCCATATAGTGGTAATATCCATGTAAAAACAAGATGGCAGCCATCTCTGCTAAGTCAATCTACAGCCGATACTGACACAGAAGTGGACAAGGTCTAAAACTTGATCATATTTTATAGTTGAAACTTCTTTATTTATGATTAAAAATGTATGTAGTTTGATATTTATATTATATTAATTTTAGCAACAGTAACAAGCTAAGACGCTGTTAATTAGAAAGTACTCGTTTGAAGACATTAAGATTTAATTATCATTGACAATGTCTACTTTTTTATACTTATTGGGGCCTATTGATCCAAAATAGCTAGGAGAAATTAAAAATGCATACCAAATAGAAGTTGAGGTCTCAGGAGATTAAACCTTTGTAAATATGGAGATGCTACACATCATTCGCTCGGCTTATTTCATTCTGCTGAAAACATGAGCCCCAGAGAAGACCATGATTTATTCAGATTTACCAGCATGACGAAAAAATACGTGGTGACTCCATTCTTCTGATGCTGTCATAAAGTCAGAATATGTGTCCATTCCTCGATCACCTGGTAAGTTATTCATATTCCTTTGGTCCATAAGGGTCCACTTATGAAAATAATTAAAGTTTCTTTTCTCATAAAAATTTGTTATAACATAAAACATAACTGATATGTTATATCAGCCTAATTTTTATACAAGTAAAATTCTTCTAAGTTCAGTAATTTAAACAAATAATAGCCCGGGCTACTAATTGAAGTTTTACAGCAGTATATCTTTAATAAAGTCGTTATTATAATCCAAACTATATTCTTTCCCTAAATCTAATAAAGTCATTTTCAACCTTACCAAACACTTACCATGTCATGTCATAATATGATTTATTTTTCAACAGCAGAGGTCTGGGTTTCAGAAGGGACAGATAAATAATGTCCTGCTGACAGGGACGTCAGATTGAACCTGCTTTAATGCTTCCATGTGTCACTCTAGAGGGCACAGGCAGCAAGGAAAAGCATTTTGTCATTTAATTTAGAGGAATTTTTCAGACATATGCAGCTATTACACAGACTCTAAACTTTTTAAGGCTATCTAGTGTAGTGCTTTCCTTCAACCAGGGTGCCTTTTTCTCCAGCTGACCAAAATCAGACTATTAGTGCGCCTTCATGGCTTTCCCTCTGTTCACCTTTACAACTGGCTACTGATAGCATATCTGCTCCCAGCAGACTGACAGACAGACAGGCAGTGAGAGAAGCAAATGCCCTTATCACTGCCTGCCATATGATGGGATTAGCTTGAGTGTTGTCTAACAAAGCATTAATGAGCAGTTTTAATTGCCTGCACGGCATACCCTGCCAAGCCCTGCCTGAAGTACACACACACACGCACACACACAAAAACACAGGGCTGTGCATACTTGTCCCATCTGAAATGGCGTCCAAGTGATACAGAATTTATATTCATCACTGGAGTACAAACAGACCATTACTGCTGTCATTCCAATACATTTGTGTACAATCTGTAAGAGAATATTGGTTTGAAGACGGTCATTTAGGCTCCACTCACTCCCTCACACATACAGACCTAACTGAAATCAACAGATGTTTTTGATTATGTTGTGGTGCCATATTACAGTGCAGCCTCACTGTAGCCACAGGACTTTAGCTCTGCAGAGACCTGAAAATCACTGAGTGCTGCAGGGCAGAGGGCAGTGTCTTCCATTTGATTTAACTTCTATTCTACAAAAATACTATTCAGAAATACAATTCTATATAACTATCAGTCATGTCTGATGGCTGACTGGAATCTTCTTCACTTTGTGATGCTCGCTCTGAATCGATCTCATAAACAGCAGTGGTAACTTGGTCTATCTCAGCCCATCTTTTTACTTATAAAGGTCCTTTGTTGAGGTTACAGCTGCTATAAGCTCCGGAGACAGAATAATAAATGCTGCATTTCTGTCTTTTCATATTTGGCAAACTGCTGTCTGTGCATTTTGCATAGTTTGGCTCGCCATATCTAGAATTACCATTATGCTAATGTATATTTATTTTCTGCATAGATTCTAAAATTACCACAGTTATGAGACTCAAGAATACACCCTTCACCACATGCAAGGTAACAAGACTTAGAGCTAAATGCTAACATGCTCACAGTGGCAATGCTTTATACCATGTTCACCATTCTAGTTTATCATGTCAGCATGCTAAAATGTGCAGATTGGCAATTAACTAAAAGTACAGGCTGAGGTCATAAACCTTAGTAGCCAAACTGGAAGTTTGACCTGATGGCAACACTGGAGGAAAAAAATGGAGTGATTTTGATTTAATGGCAATCCATCTGATAGTTGTTGACATATTTCAGTCTTGACCAAAGTGATTGAACAATTGGCTGATTGCCACAAGCATAGTTAAAATGCAGCTGTTGTGTAAAACTCTTCTTCATGTTTAATATCCTTGTGATGCAGTGAGCAGTTTAATCAGAGGTCCTGAATTTTGACCCAAGTTCTACAATCTCAGGTGATGGGTTTTAACATGTACTGTAATGTGCATGCACTGTAGTTAATCCAAACTGTCCTCCTCCAAAATATTTCCACGTAGGTCGTCTACACAAGGAGTGATTACGATCCATATTTATGTTTATTGTTAGGCAGCAACCTCTAGCAACCCTAATAGTAGGGCTGCTCCATTATTGCAAAAAACGATTATTTTGACTTACTTAACACTATTATTCATTGGCTTTGAGAACATCATGCATGTATTGAACATTAACTCTGGTGTTTCTTTTCTAACTTCTAACTTTAAATACAACTGAACTGAGAAACAATGAAATAAATGAGAATAAATTAATCAAATTGAAAGACTGTGATGCAGTGGGGCAAAGGGGCCTTTACCTTTTTGTGCTTTTTGTCCTTTTTGGTCATACACCACTTTGAGTAGACTTAAACTGCTGGGACAAACTGGTTGTGTTGATTTGTGGTGCAGTGACACCATGATTGCACTTGATTGTGATTTGTCCCAAGTCTGACTCAGTGAAACCAAAGTGTTTCCACTCCACAGAGTTTGTTTTACCTCTCCTCTCGACCAGTGGCTCTTATTCTCATTACAAGTTCAGAACAATCAGACAGGTGACGCGTCACAACTCGCACTGATGCTTCTGTTTGGACTTTGGGGGGAGGGACCGAGCACATCCACTGGGAAGGGGTGTGTCTGATTTACAAAATGAAAGACAAAATATGAGTAACATTGGTGGACTTGTCATGTGGCACAAAATGTTTTGTCTCAATTATTTTGTTTAGAAAATCAAGGGAAGCCAAAGTTGTGATTGAAAATAAAATCCCAGCCCAGCCCAGCCCTACACAGTAATTATACCAGCAGCAAATGAGGAAGTCAGATGACACAGAATAAAGAGTGAGTCCGCTTGGGATGAGAGGAAGAGGAGGTCAAACAAACACAGGACTTTGATCCAGGAGAACACTGTTTGTGTCCTGTGTGAAACAAAAAGTCATTGTTGAGTTATTTTAACAATGTAACATAGTAAGTCGTAGCATCTGATGTATGTGGTATGAAATACACCATATTATGTTACGTTAGTACAAAACTTAGTTTGATAACGCCAAAGAAAGATCTTTTTTTTTTTTTTTTTCTAAATCTAAGCAAGGAGTTCTGTTGCCTGAACCTAACCACATAGTGTTGGTGCAACTGCGATTGTTTCATGACGTTATCCACTGCTTACAGTCATATACAAGCTATTCTGTCATCCACCGGAAAGGGCATTAATTCATAAAAGGCTCAGGTCATCTTCATAAGGTAGGAACATACAACCTTTGTGGCTGTAAGGGTTAGAATACTCAGTTAATCAGAACTAACCTGCCTATTCCCTTGAGTACCTTCCTCATTACAGCTATTTTTCCTTGTCAAACACCTTAAGAGACACGGTCTGAAGATGTGGAACCAGTAACCATGATACAAACATCCCAGAATGGTCAGCAGCCGCCACACTCCATCAGTCATGCTAATAATTAAGCAGATGGTGGCAAACTTACTGCGCAGCACAAAAAGACACAGCATGTCTCTGTAACAGCACAGGCCGCACACTGACCCAGGAAAAGGCCCAAAGTAACCCCACACTGTTCAATCAACACGAGGTTTATCAGCGTCAGAGGTGAGGAAACAGTGCCCTGAGGCAGTCATTTTACAAGCCGGCATCTGACTGTCCTTCTACCTCACAGCTCAGCAAACTAAGACCATCTGTGGTCAATATGTTATAGGACACACATGAAAAGCAAACCAGGATGACAGTTAGATGCAATATAGTGTTCAAACTGTAACCATTTATATAGGAATAATTTTGCATCCACTTTATGTTTAGGTACGCAGCATTTCGGCGCTTGAAGCAAATGGTGCGCTTCAGACCCTCTCTCTGTGTTTTAGTGATGAATGGAGACAGAGGCCTGAGTGACAAAACAGGGAGCGTGACTTCCAGCTGGAAACAGCTCCTTTCTCCTGGCACAAAGGAGTAAAGAGCCCCAAACAGAGCTCAATGTGTATTCTTTTTGCTCTCCTCCTCTCTTTACTTAGTCTGCACAGCTTCTTCCCCACATACTCTTCTCTTCTCTTCTCTTCTCTTCTCTTCTCTCCTCTCCTCTCCTCTCCTCTCCTCTCACGTAGATTGAGTGATTGCCATGCCATAAGCTTCAACCACTGAACCCATCCTATCCCTTCCAGTCTCTGGGGTCTTTTGCCACGCCACATTTATCACCAAATGTACCAGGAGTGCTGGTGGTGCATTGCATCTCAAAGCTCACAGGCAGCCCCCCTTTCCTTGAGGCATCTTCTACGCTGAAGCGGAGAAAACAAAATGGAACAAGACGACATACAATTTTAAGAAATCACATGTAGCACCTGTGAAGGAGATGGTCGTGTGATAAAAGGGAAAAGGTTAATCAGCTTCTTTTATATATTTCTTAAAACATTTTAATCATGTTTTTATCACACAGCACTTTGACAGTGCTCAGTGATCCCGGTCTTGAAAATAATATTTTTGAGCCAATGTTGTCGGACACCCTTTGCTAAAACCTCCTGATGAGCGGAAACAGGATGTTTTCAGTGAGTCTAGAAACCTTATCTTACTATTGAAGAGGGTTTAATTAGTGTTCCCTTTGCTGTCAAGAGCCATCACCTCATCAGCCCAGTGCTCTCCAACTCAGACAGGTGGTTAATGGGCTTGTGTCTCTCAAGAAACATCATGTGCTTGACATCATTTTCTGAAGAGCAGGCTACTTCCAACACAAACAACAAAATGGCTAAAATTGCATTAAAAGTATGTCTGTACATGGGAGAGATGAGCAGTTCAGTATCGTGAATGTTAAAGCTGCTTCAGTCAGCACTGTGGTTAACGCTGTTAAATATGCTATTACAAGTGGTTCATATGTGTTTGCTTTATGAAAGGATACAGCACCACCTCACAGCAAGATACAAGAGTTGGAACATATTGTATTATTTACTTAATGTGACAAACAAGACTGTATTATTGAAGGTTCACAGAGCCCCTGGACTCTGGTATTCTGCTGTTCGTTTTTCAGACCATAAAGGACAAACAATATTTAAAATTCTTGCTCTTTTATAGACCCTTTTTGGGCGATGTTCACTATTACTCCCATATTTAAATGATATGATGTTTCCCAACTCTCCATTACAGCTGTCTTTTTACTCCTAACATCAATAATCTAAAGGTTTGTACACACCAAGCACAAAGATGTGTATAGACTTAGCACCAGGCGATGCAAATGACGTGATGCGAATTTGCTCAAGTTTAAGTTTTTTAATATGCGTGAGACATTCATGTGACACTGTGATGGGAAATCCTATAAGCATTGAGAGCTTCCAATATATCATATATCATTGATAATCAGAAATGGGGGACAAACTTTTGTCGTTATCTGTAGACACTTGGAGCTCTATAATGCAACTGCTGTGCTGTAAAGAGACAGACCGACTGAGGACCAGAGTCATATCACTACATGGTAAGTTCTGAAAATGTGTATTCATGATTTTTGTGAGTCATTTTGTTGAGCGGCCTCTTAGCAAAATGCCCTGAGTAACGAGATTGGTCTTTTATTGTGAAAGGTAAAAAACAGAAAAACTGATTGGTTATGTGCTGTTGTGGGCAATGTGAAAAAAGTACTGCCATATTGGTTCATGCTGGTTCAGAGCACAGAGCCACCATGTTCACATTACTTGATACCAGCTATTAGTCATATTTAACTACGAGCCAAGTTCATGTGTTAGCGTTAACTGCCTTCTCCAGTCACTTAGCAGCACCGTTAAGGGCAAATATTGGTTGAGTTGTTTAATAATCCAGCAGCATTATTCTTACAAATATTGCCGCTAACATGATGTTTAGTCAGTATACTTGTCACGGCCCTGGCCATGTCACTAGTTTCTGTTTCTCCTTGTCCTCTGTCCCCTGTCTGTCTCTGTGTGTCTGTGCTGTGGGCGTGGCAACTCCCTCACTCTCCTGGCTTCCTGATTACATTTATTCAACTCACCTGCTCCCTGCTGCTCACCTGAGGGCCATCCAGTAATCAGACCTGCAGTATAAAACACCGGCTCTCCTCTTAGGTCCTCACCAGATCGTTGAGTCTACCACTGTGGTGCAGTCAAGCTTAAGGTTGCTATAGAATTGTGAATTCAACTTCGACTTTTGCTTGTGAATTTTTTTGTGGACACTTACCTTGTGTTTTCCTCTGACATACTATCACCGCCTACCTTTGGTTTGATTTTTACCACTCTCTTTCTGAGTCTGTGTTCTGTGTTTGGGTTCACCTTGTTGATTGTAACAATACTTTTCACCATGTTCACCATCTTAGTTTAGTGTGTTAGCATGCTAATATTTGCTAATTAGCATTAAACACAAAGTACACCTCAGGACAATCTTGGAACCTATCGGCTAACATCTAATGATGATAAAGCCTCTGAGGACAAGAGCCAGCAGTAAAGGCTGATCTGATGAAGTCAGTAGATACCTGTGCCGAGACATCCTCTTCCATGTGCCAGTCATTTCAGCTAATCTCCATTAACTGGTATCTGCATATGACTGCAGATACATTTCCTTTAAAAAAAAAAAAAAACTAATATAAAACTAACTCGTCATCCAACAGTAGCTGACTGGATATGAGATTGCTTTTCGGCCAATGCTTTCTGCCTCTGTTTACCTGCAGTTCAAGCGTGCCTGATCAACACTACTCAGACTACAAATGGAAACCACAACACTTCTGATACCAAAATCTTGTCCAATCACCCATTGATTCTGCATACATATTGAAATACCTGTTTACTGAAATGAACCTGAGGATGATGGGAATGTCATAAACCACAGTGTTGGATGAATGAAAGTGTTGAACTGGTGATGCTACGATATGAAAAGGTTTTAATCTTGAAGGCTAATCTTCACATATCCCTCAAATTGTTTCACTCAAGACCACAAATGTCAACTTCTTGGTTCTCGAGTAAAAAAGTCAAAGGATCACCAAAGTCACTGGGATGCAGGCTCTGAGAAACGCGAATCTACGTAGAAAATTTTGTGCCTAAAATTGAAAAATCTGACCTAGTGGTGGTGCCATGTTTTATAAAAACACTGGGTAACCAAAGACAGGAGGATTCATCCTCTGCACACCATGACTGTACCAAATCCATCCATTCCATCCATTCAGTCTGGACCAAAGTGGAGGACCGAACATCTGACCAACATCACTACAGCCACGAATTAACTAAAATCTGTAGCTGCATAAAAAAACCCATACAACCCAACAACAAAAAATATCCTTGAATAAATGTCCTCTATGCTGCAAGGATTCATTGCTCAACAGCACAACATCCAGCCAAGGATGCATCATATGTCAACACTCCCCAATCTCTCCCTCTCTCTCTCCCTAATGCTGCTTATGCAGAGAGGAAGAAATCTGATGTCATGCCTGCCTGCCCTCGGCTGTCAAGCCCTCTGACACACACAAACACACATACATACACAGACAAACGTTATTTACAGTATAATTCCTTTCATGACAGTTCAGATGCAAGCCCATCACTCAGTATTATCAAACTGTTGAGGCGTGTAACAGTCTATATATAATACAGACAGAAAAAAAAAAGAGTTCTATTACAGATCCACACACAGGACCAGCAACACACCCACTGTAATCCAGCACATTTCTGCTTTCAAAATCATTTCTGCAGTCATCTCAGAGAAAAAAAAATGTTGACTGATGTTTTTTTTTTCTCATAAATAAACCAAGATTCCAAAAATCCTGAACCCATGAAGAGACTTTCAATAACGCCAACCACTGGGAGCCAGAATAACCCATCAGAACTGGATACTTTTTCCTCATCATGTCCATTATCATTCAAATTCAGGCGAGTGTGCAGAATTTGGCAGGAAGTTGCAGGCAAGGGATATTTATATGGGTTTCTAAAGGCTACAGTTACTATGCAAATCCAGTGCAGATGACTGAGTGATTGCACAGACTCTCCCATCCTGCTGCTCTCCCTCTCTCCTCCATTCCCCATAACCTGAGCCACCGGAGCAGAACATGCACTTGTCTTTGCTTCATGCTTCGATTTTAACGTTGCCGAGGGGCGTGCTGAGAGAAATCAGACGTAATTAGATGGATGTTCGAGAGGCAGTTGGATATTAACATGGGTTGCACCACTCGACATGGTGTTGAATGTCAAGCGCACAGCTCCTGCAGTCACTTTATGTTTGCCGACAGATGTTCTTTAAAGTCCCCTCACCCCATCGTGAGATTGTCGGACGGAAGCACTGATTGTAGTTCTCTTACACATTTATGATGGAGATAATGTGGTTTGAGAAGAAGTCTGAGTGAAGTTTTTGTCCTGTTATTATTTGCTTTGAGAGAAGTTTTATCATAAAACGACAGAGTTCAAAGAACTACATGTTTATGAGCTACATGTCCAACCCTGTCTCTTTTTAATAACGTTTGTGCACTAATTCACTATATGTTTTGAAGGAAACATAACTGCTGTCTCGATTACGTTTACTGGCAAAGTTTTTTCAGTCAGGGAACAACCAGGATATTGTGCTGGACAAATAGGAATCTGGGCTCGCCAGCGCCCAGACCTTTATATTCACCCACTCCACCAAGTTTAAGTTGGTTGATTCAATCAGCATCTTAAAATGGAACAGCGATTTCTCAGTTAAATTAAATGGCAAATGAGTGCCACAGGGAACCTCAATTATTGTAAAATTTCAACTAAAAGCTTAGTCCCAATTAAACCACAGCCCCTTTTACTAGCCTGGCCATTTTGACAATAAAGGTCTGTCTCAATTAGAGGCCTGGTCTGGTTGCCAAGCAGTTCCTTTTTAAAGAAGTTCTTTGAATGTATAAAATCAGATGGTTGGCTTCCCACGTGAGCTAACCATAGATAGTTGTTTAGATGACACATACACATATAAATGTTGGGACTTTTGTCAATTTAGAGATGCTACACATTGTTAGCTCAGGTAGATTCTCCACAGTTCAGTAGATCAGTTCAAAGAAGACTGTAATTCATTTAGATTTACTGGCATGACAAAAAAAAAGTTGACTCTCTTCCTCTGAAGCTGTCATAGAGTCAGAATATGTGTCCATTCCTTGATTACAAGAGAAGTTATTTATATTCCTTTAGTATGTAAGGGTCCACTGATAAAAGGAATGGAAAGGGTTTTTTATAAAAATGAATCTAAGTTGTGAGTTTTGTTGTAACAGGATAAAGTGGTGTTGGGTCAGTATGTCAGGTGCCGTAATCCTGGAGTGCTGTAAAAACAGTGCCATAACACTCTCTCTCTCTCTGATGCCTTGTCTGTTGGAGCTCAGTTAAATGAATGATTTGTAAATAATATGTTATGCGAAGCCTAAGTTTTATACAAGTAGCCTAATATTGATACATGGCTCAAATAAACAATTTGAATGTTTTTCCAATCTTTGCTGAGCAACGGTTTTGTGTAGAAGGAAGTAAAGGCCTGTCCCAAATATTGACGCCTGTTGACTTCAGTGATTTAAGCAAATAATAGCCCGGGCTATTAAATGAAGTTTTACGGTAGCCAATCAGCGCCATGTACAGGAGTAATGCCAGTGTCAAGCTGTTGTCAAGCGCTGACAAGTGGTGCACTGAAGCTAATGAGGAGTGATAACAGCAATGGCGAGTGCTATAGACAAGATGGATGCTGCTATCGAGGCTGTTCTAAATCTACATGTCTTCTCATTATTTCCTGACATCACAGTATTACTTTGCTCCGCTTCACTCTTTAACAGGTACGTTGGAATGGCTGCGCACCAGCGTGGACTCAAAGTGATGTTAGGTTCAGGTGAATATGTTAGTCTCAAGTGATGGCAGCATTATGTTTGTTGTAAAATTTGTCGGGACACAGGTGTGATGCATCGTGCGGGTGGGGCAGCAACTTTTTTTTAACTGCTACACAGACTCCATCTTGGCAGTGGGTGGTTGCTGCCAACTTCACTGTGAACATACTGAGTTTTACCAAGTGATAACGCAGGTGTTTATGCAGGGTTTGAAAGCGTAGGCTTTATTAATTGATTCTGAATGAACTAACTGGAGCGTTTTAACCACAGGATGCATTGATTTAATTGACTGATTTTAATGTGAAATGTAGAAACACCCACACAGTGTTGCTCTGCTGCATCACATTGCCTCTGGTACAATGAGATATTAAATTAAATCCATTGTAAACAGATTGTACTTGTTTGTTACACCGTTCTATGTGGTTTTTACCTGTTGGAAGGCCGCAGAGCCGCACATAGAGAAAAAAACATAGACAAGCCACATAAAAATAGAGAAGAGCCATGGGAGCCATCAGTTGATTATAATGGATGCATTGTGCTGCTGGCATGCTGCTCCACGACTGTGTCCCATGTATTGAGCATATACAAAGCATGGGAGAGACCATGCCTGTATGTAGCAATCAAAATCAAATAATATACATATCATGTCTTATCATTGGTATCTGTGTATCTGATCACAACAGCTTTACCACTCATTTATTTCAGGCTAATTTATGACATTTTTTTTTTCCTGATTAAAATATTTTTTACTTTCTCACTTGTGCTACTTTAGAATGAGCTTGCCAAGCCTCGGCTGAGTGTTGTGGTTCCTGGTAGAGGAGCAACTGAGAAGAACCCAAGACAAAAAATACTGAATAGGACATGCTTCGAGGAAAAATGGCAGAGACAGATTACAGATTAAGCGTGCCACATCCAGCTCTCTAACTGTCCTCTCTGTCTCCTTTCTCATGGTAAATGCTTTCCTTTTCTCTGTTTGGAGAAAGTAGTGGGAAACAGTGAGTCAGGCTGGAGTGCTGAGAGCTGGACCGGACTGTTAATGTTGCCCAATGAATTAAGAGTCGGTTCTGCTAGTTTACCATTTGAATGACTGGGAGGCTTGGGAAGGTAGTGAGCTCTGGACACAAAGAGATGCTTCACAGCCCGAATGCACTTTGGTTCACATCTACATGTCTAAATATTTGCTTCCAGGGACACAGCATGTTGTGCATAAGTGGACAGACATTATACTGTACAACAACACCAACAGAAAAAAATGTCATTTTAATTTGTCGTCTAATTTGGATTTTACAAGTGGGTTAATTGTCTTCCTTGTGATTTTATCAAAACAAATTCTTTGGGTAACTTGCAATTTTGTCCATGCTTCCTGCAATATTTTTTAAAATGAAGCCAAATCACATGTTTACATACATAAAATAATCTAATTAAGAACCACTGTTATGGGCCCAGGTGAAGAACCACAGCTTTTAACTAACCACTGTAATATAAACGCCTTAATGCCTGGGAGACTTTCTTTCCCCAGAAGGTATTTTCTCAGGCAGCACTTACTCCCAAGCTGTGTGTCGCCAAATTATGTAAACATCTATCAGAGCCCTGCTGCATGGCGAAAGTCCACCTAGTTCAGGAGGTGGAGCTGTCCATCATGTTTCGGCTGTTAGCTGCTTACAGAGTGTTTCCGCCGTTTCCCGTTACTCCTGCACATGAAACGACTGTGGTGGCGGTTCACATAGCTGGACCTGAGAATAAGTCCCCCAGTGATCAGCCTACAGCTGGCAGTCAGCTGTGGTGAAGTGTCAAGTCAATCAGGGCAAAGCCTGTGTGAAATAACCCAAGGACTATAGTTCTACGTGCACGTCTTTGCCCTGGCACTCCTCACATCGCAGTCTTTCTGGACACCAGATTTGGGTACGATATATAGAACTGGAGGAACAATGTGTAACTTGTTCTTTTTTCTAGAGACATTTTTCTTTACAGGGTGACTCTGATTGTGGGTTGCAGGAAGAATAGGATGGACGTGTGATGGAAGAGTGAACGATTCAAGGCAGGTGAGCACTTTATTCCCCACTGGGTGCTTTCACAAGCCTCGTCATCAGTGAGGCGAGCACATCAACCTTCAAGTCTTGATTACAGAGAGAGCACTTTACTGCAGCCTTACAGGAAACCCACTGAGGGTGCTATTTGTAGAATAGAAAATGTTCAAGTCATATTTCAAGAGTAACTTTTCAAAGTTTATATGGGGGCATCCAAAGGGAGGTTTGTGATGTTACTGTGACTTGTGTCCAAATAAACCCTAAAGGCTGTACTGAACATAACAACTGCATGCGTTTTAAGTACAATTTCTAAGGACCTTCGAGATCTTTAAGGGCCCTGATACACCAAGCTGACAGTCAACCGTTGGTCAATGTAGCGTCTGTCACCTTAGTTTTTGCAGCCCCTGTCAGCATTTTCCTTAAGATTTAGCATGCTGAGCCTGTGCTGGAGCTGGTGTGCCTTCTTAAACTCAGTGCACAAGAGGAGAAATGGAAGTGAGGGAATTAACAAATGGCTTCAGTCAAGAGGGTGTGACATTCAAACAAACTTGTTATATGAGGTAACAATATGTCTTTTAACTCTTAAGCAGAAATGGTTTGTCACTGTTTGTGCTATTGTTTGCTGGCACATGGTAAATATTAGGGCTGCCCCCGAGAAAGAATTTCTATAGTTGACCAATAGTCATCATTTAGGGTCATTTGTCGACTCGTTGCCCGCATGTTTACGATATTAATTTAATTATTAAACTTTAAATTTTGGGCAGGGCAACACAATGGTTTGAGTTGAAGGTGTGAGAAAAAATAGTATCCGTAACATTGTTAACACTGTGCTACATTACAGAGAAATACAAAACCGTACTAATGAACCTTCATTAATATAGGCCTATATTTTATCTACAAGTGCACGTCACACACTGAGCGAGCCGCCTGTTAATGACGCTGTCTGCAAAGCAGTAATGATTGTGCTAAGTGGCTAATGGGCATGTAGCTACTGACATGTTTCAGATGATACGTCATGTTTGTAGTCGACCAATGAAGATGAGTTTACATATCACCTTGGGTTCATTCTTCACCTTCTCAAAATGATCCCACACTTTGGATTTTATGCCCGACGTGTTATTAACTAGCTTGTGTAATAACCACAGGTACCAGCCCTGTAAATTAACATGACTCCTGTCTGACTGCTGAGCGTGGCTACTTCCTGTGTCTGTCCTTAAAAAAATTAAATTCCCACATAGTCCAGTCATAAAGGTTTTGATTTATATTGACAAGGCGCAGCTCCTGATAGAATTTCAGGGTTTTTTTTGTGTTTTTTTCTGCAACTAATCGACCACTGAAATCTTGCTGACTAATGATCTTTCTGGTTGACTAAGGTTGGGTCAACTATTGGGGGGCACCCCTAGTAAATTTCCCATCGTCTTTCGACATCGGGCTGTGTTGTTAATGTGCTAACTGGCTAACTAGTGTCTTGAATCCATCCTGTCGGTCTTCCGGTTTCCTTTTTTTGATTGAAGAATTCAGACAACCACCGTCTGCTGGTATGGAGAATTATTTGCTCTCACGCAAGTGTGTAACGTACGTGCTAGTTGGCCATCGGCTATAGTCTTTGTGATGTGTTCGTGTGCAACATTTTGCGCAAGACACAAGCGAAGTAAGACAAACTAGTTCTTCGATTGGTGTGTCTGGGCCTCAACACCACAAACAGAAAAACTGCAGTACCATTACTTTGGCAAAGACAACATGCAGTTTATGTTCATTATTCTGGACTTTTTTTGGTAAAGAAATGGAAGTTAAAGACTCCACACACACCGGGCAATGGACATACCACCTATTGTAACATTTTATTTGAGTATCAAGTGAGTATCAAGTTACAGGATGTTGTCTAAGTGTTTTAATATGCATCCTTCAGTCAATGGGATTGTGTTTACTGAGCACAAAGATAGAACACATCTTTTTTCTTGGCAATACAGATACTGCTAGCCACATATCAGATACCAGGGTATTTAACATTATTAAACACTGAATATTAAGTCAATATATACGCTAGAAATAAACCACAGATAAAGTGAGATGATCCCTCCCTGAAGCTTTAAGCCATTTAAAGAAATGTTTAAACCACAAATCACAAAAGCAAAAATTAAGATGTTAAGGCTCAGCGTGATCCAAATAGCGTGGAACTGGTTGCATCTGCTAATGGCACAATTAATCATACAGGCCGCCGCATGTGTCACATACAAGAACAACACATTCTTTTCATTTCCACATGGCACGAAATTCCCCTCTCCCACCGACCTCGCTTTCTTGTCTGCAGCAGGAATATCTCCAGGCAGCCTCGCAAGACAATGGCGCACAATTACCCGGAGCAGAAAGCACTGTGGCACTGACAAATGTAGTTTTTACTGAGCAGGAGACAATATGTTCTCACATCAGAGTTAAATACCTCCTATTTATCTCAGCCAAGGCAAGGCGGGAGAAAAGAGCAAAAAGGGAAAGGAAGGCACGGAGAGAGAAAGTCAGAGTGATCAAGACAGACAGACAGACAGAGGGGGAAGTAAGCCGTGGGCTGTGGAGACATTGCGAGACGTCCATGACAACCGAGCAGGAGGATTCTGAACCATTTCGTCCTATGTTCCTATCAGGAAAAGCACAGTGAAAAGGTGCAGCTGCGTAATGACCTATAGCTCATTTCTCACGCAGAGATGAATGGCACAGGCTATTTTGTGCAGCTCAACTGAATTGAAACTGACGTCATTCAGGAACATTAAAAGACATATTCACTTTATATGAGTCACAGTCAGGTTTTGGATCAAGACTGAAAAATCTCACTAAAGCAAAATGATTCATCTCTTGCTTTGCTGGATGAATTATGTTGGTGCTTCTAAACTAATGCTAAATTTGTTGCTATCAAAAAGGAAACATTTTGCTTTTGATGCTTTTTTAGCCATGAAGACATATTGAAATACTCGAACAAGTAATTTGTGTTAAAGGAGGAAAATTGCATCATCAGGCAAACAAGCTAGTGAAGTAATAGTGCTATTAAAGCTAGAGTGCGGGTCTTTAACATATAAATGAACAGCTGTTACGTGCAAGCCCTTTCCAAATGAGATCACACAATGCTGAGCTAACAGCTTTTCGCAGCAGCAAGCAGCAGGAGTTTCGGTGTCTGTGGCGGCTTCCTGGTGCAGGCGCATTGAGAGTGATGGGTTTTACGTCAACCAGCCAGAGCTAAAGGGGGGAAAGATTCATTTATTTATTCAATGTTAGATGTGTTTTGTGTTTTGTTGTTTTCTTTCTGTTTGGCTCCACTTGTCATTTGTTTGCTACCTGCGTGATTGTGATGTTTTCTTCTGATACTATGTTTGTTAATAGTGTGAAATAAAGACTTTTGAAAAAGGTAGGGGAGCAAAAGCTGTGGCAGAAAATCCAAAGAGGCACCCAAGAAAAGTTTCTGGAGTGTAGAGTTGTGTCGATTTCCGGTTTAGTTTGCTGTTTGAGTAATCAAATACTTAAGTACATTTTCCAACAAGCCACCGGTTACTTCCGTTACTTTTAGAACGCTGGTCCTTCAGCTCTGAAACAGCAACGACTGTCTTTGGGTTCTAATAATGGAGATAATGTTAAACCTATCAGTCCGAAAGAAGTCATGAAGCTTGTGGCACATTACGGGGAGAAGAAATGCTGCCGTTGTCTACAGTGGAGTCTAAAACAGTCCGCAGGATCGTTAGTAAAATCCCCACGACTCAATAGGTGGAGGAGGACTTGCAGACAGACAGGTCAGACTCGGGACTTGCATTATGCCTGGTAGACACTACACGACTTTTCACTATGTCACATTACACGATTGTGGAGTCATAAAATCGTGCTGTGACTTGGCCGACAGACATGACATACTACACGATGGTACTCACCAATTATCCCCGGTCGTCTTTCATGTCATCAGGTTATTCTTGTCCTATTTTTATCACTTTTACTAGCATCTGAGTCACTGTGTCTGTTCATTTGCCAGATAAAATGTTGTTGTAGTCACCTAAAAGCGTCAGCAGATGACAGGAGCTACATTTGAAGCACTGTACGTAAACATTAAAGTCACTGGTTTCTCCACAACAAGTTCCTACAAATGTTTCAGAATAAAAGCCTATTTAGAAAATGGAGGGATTCTCTCAACCGAGGTTATAAGGGGCTTTTAATTTGAAACAAGTGTTGAGTTTGAAATGACCATGCGATATGTTAACTTTACAAAGACAACGGGTGCGGATAAAAAGTAAATATATAAAAACACAGAGGGATTAATAAATAACGGACCGTCTATAATGTAGTCTGTTTCAAATGAAGCTGGGAGCCTCTGCAGTTGTGGTGAGTAAAAGCCCCGCCGCTATTTGTTAATGTTATTACTTTCTGTCCGACCGTGAGGATGTACCATTGTTTGCTAGCTTGATGCTAATGACAGTAACGTTAACTCAGCGGGTTGACAAAGTGCCTCTGCTGTTTCACACCATCATGTCCCCCTTTTACTCTGTGTGGTAACATCCCTAGAGGAAATATTAAAAACGCTGGGGTGTTGTTGGCATACAGTTGTCTACGGCAGCAGATTGTTGTGTGTTCCTACTGGTCAAAGTGACGGCTGTGATGGGAGAACTGGATCTCAGTGAAGGGCAAGTGGTTCATAACTTGTACTTGAGTTACTTTTCTCAGGGAGTAACATTGCAAGTGTTTTAAAAGTACTTAGGTAACTTTACTCAGGGAGTAACGCAGTAAAGTAACTGGTTACTTTTCAAAAAAAGTAATGCAGTAAAGTAATTCAATTACTTTTAAAGTAACCCTTACCCAACTCTGCTCAGGAGGCTGTTGTGTCAAGTGTACCTAGATCAAGTGGTAAAATTTAGTAGGCTATACAAGTTTGGCCCAGTGTTTGGCTTGATCGTATTAAACCACTTTATACATTTTTCACAACCTGGAGTGGATGTTCCAGATCTTAATGAAACGTGGCATTCAGAGGAAGGATTAAAGTTAAAAAAAATAAAAAATAAAATGTCTTGATCAGAGCACTCCTGGGGGTGGGGATGTTCACCTGTCAGCATACGTCGTAAATACGTGTCGACAGTGTTTACGTAATTACTGTTATTGCCAGAGGGGGAGACAAAGGTTCAAGGCTCCAGGTTTAACTGAAGTCATAGTCAAGTGCGTCAATAAAAATAGCAAAATACACTGAATATTTAAATGCAAAAATAAAAAGCATCTTCAGAAAGTAAAATGTGGATGAATGTGTGTATAAATACGTACCCATACCCTTAACCCCTCTGCCACATACATATTCATACACACAAACACTAATTTGTGCTCATGCAAGCCCTCGTACAAGCACACAAACGACAGAATAGGACAGAAATGTGTTTGTGTGTTAGGTTTATATTGCATCTGCATTTAATTGCCAAATACTAATAACACCATCATCATAATTATTTTCTTTTGTTTCTATGGATGCAGTATTTATTTATAGAAATGCAGCGTCAGTATTTGTTGAGTCAGTGAGAAATAAATGAGACATAATTCTACTTTAAATAGAAAGCAATATATTTTCAAGTCATTTGCCTAAGTAATAACAATGTGTCACATGGAATAGGTCATGAGGTCCTTAAGAAATATGAAGTCATATTATGCTTAATGTTGAGACATACATGAAGTTAAAACATGAAAAGGAATACATTTATGGAGAGTCTTGGGCCTAAGGAAATCAGCTTTTTTTTACATTTACAGGACACTGTATGAATAAAGTTATTCTTAAATGCAGAATCCAAACATACAAGAATTTAAAAATTAATATTATGTGTTTCATGTTGGGGTGGAGCTACTGCCTCCTCTTTACTACCTATACTGACTCATGAATCAAGGTGTTTGTGTTGACCGTGGCCATTCATTTGGAAAGGGGTCATTTTGGGAGGTCAGGGTTATTATTGTTCTCAAATAGCTTCTTCGCCTTGCTGGCTGGGTGAATTATAGCTTTCTTTGCTCAAATTTGGACCACCACCCATATTCTGAGGTCATTCATAGCAAAGAGGCGTGTTACATGACTCATAAAGCAACAAATGGAAAAAAAAGTGCAGTATCAACTGACAGCAACATTTAGAAGTGGAAATAGACAACTTTTCAGCAAAGCTACATTAGCTAATGCTGGCAGCCAGTAACAAACAATTATAATTCATTATCCATTAATTGTCCAATAATTAAAACAAGGAAAATGTTTTCTTGGTCCTTAGAAAATGAGCAGTGGCTCAGGTGTTGTTTCACCTGTAGCCTACTGTGGCAAAAGAGAAAGCGGAGTTGTGGAGTCAACACAAGAGCCTATTTGACATGTCCTTACATTTGTGCCATGATAGAGAAGGAAAAAAGTGTGCTATATGCTATAGCTAGCTTAGGCTGACCAAACGTCCTCTTTTGCCTGGACATGTCCACTTTTCACGTCCTGTCCGGGGCGTCCGGGGGGTGTTTATAAATTGATGATAATGTCCGGTTTTCCTTGTGTGTGTGTGTGTGTGTGTGTGTGTGCGTAATCCCTGAGAGGCTGCCTTATCGGCGGATCTCCAACACTCACAATGAGGAAGCAGCAGACACCGGCGGCGCAGCATTATTAGCATTATTCTATGCTTCCAAGATGCCGAAGCCCAAGTGCAGCTTCATAGATGAACTGCAGAAAAAAATTACCAACTTACCATCCCGACCCGGTCGGGATATATGGGAGGCTGAGTGCACCGTGTGCAAAGCTGGCACATATGATTCTGTGTCTAATAAAGGTGCCAGGGAGCTCAAAGTTGGATTTTCTAATACAGAAGAGGTATTATTTAGAACATTATTTCATATTATTTATTTATTTATTTATTTGTCCAGTAAGACTTGAAAAGATAGCTATTATTTTACAAGTTGATTTTTCTAATACAGAAGAGACATCATTTCTATCATTATTTCATTCCAGAGATTTTACATTTATTTTACATTTATATTTATTTTGTACAATTGAAACTTGTAAAAAGATTATTATTTTAGGCATGATAAAAGCAAGTTGAGGAACCTCTGAGAAGCCTATCTGAATTTCTGTCTTTGAGAGATAATATTTTGTAATATAACTGAATTTTCTATCCATACATATAAACTTTAAATATATTAAAATTATAAGGCATCTTTGAGTAAACTGCGAGTATCATTTAAGTAGGCTATCTCGTGGCCGGGGCGAGTGTCCTCTTTTTTGGAAATCAAAATATGGTCACCCTAAGCTAGCTAACCATTGTAGGGGCTATTTGCAAGCTAACGCTAGCTACTGGGATGTTTGCTATCAGCCTATGAGCTAACCTTATGTTTCAACTAAAGATTACTAGATTCAAAAAGCACATCATGTAACCACTTATGAGTAAAGCTAGAAATCTTCACCTGAAACGTAAGGTTCCCTGCTGAAAAAAGTCAGAGAAACCATTAGGCATATTCTATTGGTTTCTAATGGTTCCTAATGGGTTTTTTTCTAAATGGTATTCTACTGGATTTTTCAGCAGGGTTCACTTGTAGGCTAATAGCAAACATTCAAGTAAAGTTAGCTAACAAGTAACCTTGTTTGGGATGGGGACAGTTAGCTAGCTAGCTTTAGCATAAAGCGCAGTCCCTCCCTGGTGATTCTGAAGGCTACAGCAATTTCTGTTCACTTTTTTTTTTCCTTTTTGGAGCTAACAATCTTGCAAAGACCTTGCAAGATCCCTAGTCTTTTAAATATCCTTTTCTGGGATCTCTCTGACTAATTTAAGCACTTTTAAATACATAAAAATCCATCACACTTTACTGAACACCAACAATGAAACACTATGATGAAGCATGCATTATTATAGATGCAATAATTTGTACTTCACTTTACTTAACACACTGATAACTTATGATACTGCATGAACTATTATAGCATTCTGTACATCTTGTACACCTACTATTGTTGATGTGTGTGTGAGGTGAGGTATTCATCATAAGCCCCATCAGTCAGCCTCTAGTTTTTAACTACTCAGGAGCATTCATAGAAACTTGACACTTAATTATAATTCACATCTATAATGTTTTATGGCTGATATAGTGCATCGTTAAGCATTATGTGTATTGATGAGTGTAGTCATAGAGCATTATGCATTATAATTCACTGTGAATGCGCTCATAATGCATTATGGATGTGGTCTATGTAACACCAGGTGAGTTTAGTATTATCCCTTTGGTGCTACTGTACATTATGATATTTATACTAAAAGAAAATGCATCTTGCTCTGTCTCCAAACATCAAATTGAATGCCACACTGTAAGGCCTGACTTGATTTTCTGGAGCAACCAATTTCACAGTGTTGCCTGGACTGCCTGTCTCTGCGGTCTTTCATTTGTGAAGGTTATCCAAATAAGACTGAAACGCTTCACGAGCGTAGCTTCCGTTTGTGTGTTTGGTGGCTCTCCAGCAAATCAGAGGCCCTCTTTTCTCTTGTCTTCATTTTATTTCGGAAGCCCAGCAGCGATTGTGTAAATTACCAGGGGTCATGGCAGGTTCAAGGTCAGTCAGAGCACTGAGGGAGGTCGAATGGAGGAGGTTCAGCCCCATCTCCACAGCACTCAGCCCCTCTGTAGGAGCAGCCACTGTGATTGCAGATAATTATCTCTGCAGTGTGTGATGTTTGGGTGAGGGGTCTACTATGTTTGTGTGTTCCCTGGCTTCTTTCTCAGCTATATTTCCAGTATTTCCTGTTTCTCATTTTCCCTGTTTCACCATCAAAGTATTTGTTATAAGGTCATGTATCATCAGTTAAACACTCACTATGTTTGTTATTTGGCTGCAGTCACTGTCAATACCACCACTGCACACTCTTCAGCTCTAAGCCTCAATTTTCACTGTGCAAAGTTTGAAAATAACTTATCGGTGAATGAGTAAGATTTCCATCTCTGTCCCCAAATGACTTCTGATGCTATTAAATAGACTGTTCGTTCAAATTGAATTTTCCTGCAGCATGGTCTTATGAAGTCCCTGATGAAGAGGTGTGTATCTTTCTCCTGCTGCAGTTCTACCTAAGGTACTTTTTTGTTTTTCATGTAGCTATTGATACTTTACAAATGTAGCTGCATTTCAACTGTTCTTTGGGTGCTACTGTATAAAAAAGCCCACAGCTTTATACCAACCTTACAGTGGCCGCTCCTGGAAAAACTGACATTTGGACAATGTCAAGTCTTTCGCACAACGACCATCTTCAGTACAGAAACCCGTCTTTTATAATCTCTGTGTCACTGTGTCACAGTTTGTTAGGCTCTCACGGTTTTCGGTGAGCTGAGGCATAACGCAAGAGGAGCTGAGGGCGATGGGTGTTTGAAAAGAAAGCTCTCATAGCATTCATTCGCTAGCATTTACTGCATTTCATAGTGCAGTGGGCACCAGGGGGCTGGAGGAATTAATCCATGGCCCTTTTCATAAAGTTAGTGAATGCCCTGAGTGGCGCTAGGAGAAAAGCACCAGGCCCAGCAGCGTTGGGAACTGATGATCCATGATGCCTTTATGCTATGCTGGTCTGCATCACTATGCCTTCTTCTTCACCCTCTTCATCTGCTGTAGTTGTATCTGCTGAGGGAGAAAACCCCATTGCACTCCATGAATACAGAGAAGCTGCCCAGAAAGCATCTGCTCAAAGACCCTCATACCTCAAAGTTCTTTGTCTTTCTTTCTGTCTGGTGTTCACAGCTCACTGATGCATGGTGGCATTAAATGATTACAGTGAGGTACATTATCCTCACTGTAAACACTTTACAATGCTTCAGCAATATTTGATATTTGATACAAGTCAACATCTTTGTATCAACCTTTACATAGACACCCTACCATATGTATAAATTAGCTAAGAAGATATTGGTGTTTCATTAAGCTGTGTTACTCTGTCAACCCTCCCCGACTGTAACTCTCGTCTCCCATTGCTCTGCTGATTTTTATTTCCTTTAGGCTTGCTACATCGAGTTGCTTCAGCCATCTCTTTCTATTTCTCTCTCTTCCACTTTCTCTTTCTGTCTCTCATTCTCTTGAGCACAAGTGAACCCACTGCAACCTATTTTTATATCAAAAACACAGCTGAGAGGTCCACAGTGGCTTTATTGCAAATGTGCATTTACCCTAAAAAGAGACACTCCAAATATTTACCATTTTTAGACCCATTGACCTGATCTTGCTGGATTCAGAAAATACAATAAGGCCAGCAACCTTTTCCAAGCTGAGAGGCTTACAGTTACAGGAAGACAAAGTGTCCTCCAAAACAAAACGCTCGCCGTTATAGCCTCCACCACAAAATACACAGAGACAAAATACTTCCTTTCACCGTTCGTGCCCATGTGCAGAATTAAGATGATGTTTGATAAGAGTCCTTTGTGGTGTGTTAGGCTCTGTGTAACTAAAGTCTGTACCAGTCAACAGTGCTTCACTCCAGAAGGCTTCACTTATTTTCTAATCCACAGAACACGATTTGAGTTTGGTGGAATTGTTAGCTGACATAAGCCATTTCCTTCATTTCAAAGGGTTTCTAAAGGCTGCAAAGCCCCTAGATCCTCAAATGACCTAAATGCGGGAATGAGGAGAAATGTCACAGCAGTTGTTCAAATAATGGCAACGAGTTGGATGGCAATGTTTTGTCACCATGTCAGACAACCTTATATACTATGGATAAAATGTATGTTGGATGTTGATACTTACAACAGTGGCAGCAATAGGGCTGGGTATAGGTACTCGATACCCTTTAAGTAATACCTGTAGTTGATCCGTTTTGTACCAACATCAAGAAAAAAAACGGCCATTTGTTTTTCTCTGAGCCAATTACTGCAATCGTCCTAATTTAATGCAATCTTTAATTCAACCACAACCACAGCGGATACAACCAGCATTGTCTGTGATATGATGAAGTCAAGCCTGGTGTATTTGACAGAGTTGGTAGTTCAAGATGCCACCGAAATGTTCGAAGTATGGCTATATTACACACATGTGGTTTCGGGTGGCATTTTATGCAACTGAATGCTTCCATACACATGATGGGTATCGAATGAAGTTGAAAATATTGTATCAAATAAAGAACTCTTATTTTCATTCATTTTCACTTTACGGATAGTAATACTGCAGCCCAGTCTCATAGAGATACATGAAATGGACACTTAGTCATAACAACGTATTATATGGTTGGGGGCATGAAATGTGTTAAAATTACATGCTGGCAACATGACACCAATTTCACTGCAAAATCAGTGAGGATATTTTGTTATGGTGGACAAACAAATTCAGTAAAATGAGCAGGAAAACCCATGCAGGGTGTGTGGGAGGGGTGCTTGATCGGTCAAACAAACATGGACTTTAAACCAGGAGACCGCTGTTTGCGTTCCATCTGAAAGTCAGTGTAGTTATGTAACTCAGGTGTTTTACATAACAATGCAAAGTACACACATTTACATCACTTGCATCCCATAGGTAGTTATTTGAACAAAAACCCAGAATTTTTCTGAAACTTAAGTTGTTGTTGTTTTTTTTTTCTCTAACACCTTGTTTTCATGAATGTTTGTGACTGGTGTCTGTAGATCCATAAATATAGGGATGATGCCTCTAGTGTCCATACAAGGAAGCACATTTCTTTATGAATGGATAGAAACCTGATAGAAAATTCCTGTAACCATAGGGTTTACGGGAACAAAAACAGGATCTGCCAGAAATGCGGCATGTTTTGTGAAATATTTGATTAAAAAGACGTATAAATGGTTGAATGAGTCATAATGACAATCTGACTGTACGTAATATAAAACCATATTTTGGCAGAATAACATTACTCAGATTCAAAATGTGTCAAAACTGGATAAACAAGTTATTTTTAATCATATAAACTCACTTTACTAGAGGCAAATAGCAGGCCGAAATATTACAGAGAGGAGGAGTTTCGCAGTCATATCGGATATCATGGTGAATCCCATTGGAATTAATTGAATTGGTTGTCTCGTCTTCATACGCTTGAGTGGAAACGAGGTGTTAATCTTAAGGGTTTTTCTGCGATTGTTTAACAACAAAACTGCCACTGTTCATAATAGAATTTACATGGCATTGTTTTCAAGTTGCCAGCATGTAATATTAACACATTTTGTGCCCACCACCACATAATGTATTGTTAAGAGATTGTGTCCATTTTATATGTTTCCATGAGACTGTTTTGACTATTGGTACTGGTATTGTGATTTTTTAAATGATGCTCAGTCCAAGTCAGTAAAGTTGCTAATGTGACAGTAAATACAAAACTGTTTTTATACCAAAATATGCTACACCAAAGGCAGTTTTCTTCAAAAATAATTTGCTCTCGCTGGAGGAGGAATCAATTAAAAGCCTGTTAAATTCAAACAACACACATCAGTAAACCCCAGTCCGTTTTACTCAATAGTTTTGGCCCCGTGGGGTGAAAAGCGCTCAATAATTGTTACATTTTTCCATTATCACAGAGTCAAATCAAAATTGACAATTAAATTTTCCTAATATACAATGCAAAGACATAATCATGAAATCAGTAAACATGACCTCCCAATGCCTGAGGCACAGCAAGTGAGATAACAGCACTGTTCATTTTAATGATCTCATGCTGCACTTAACTCATTACTCTTACTACTGTGTGCAGGCTGCTGAATCTTCCAGGCTCAGCGGACCTTGTGTGCAGAAACCACAGTAGTTGGGAGCTAATATACAGGATGACATTGAGTAGATTTGCTTTATATTGTAATGTAAATATTTCCAATTGGAAACCTGACCTGTGCTGGTCAGGGCAGGTATTATCTCTATCTGTTAGACTGTATGATGAAACTGTGAGTCACCACAGTCTCGTTTGTCTCTGAGCAAACCATCTCCTTAAATCAGAGCAGCCTGAATCTGAATTAGATTAAAACTTTCTTACAGAGTGACTTACGGGTCAGACATGTAGTCAGGCAACAAGTGGCTAATCAGTTCTGACTCAACAAGAGACCATGCTCTTTTCACTCGTAATTATAGGAGCAGTGGTGACAGTGAGGCACCAAAATATGAGCCATGTCTGACAAATTCTGCAATGACATTTAAAACAGAAGTCATGTCTGGGCCAGTTTATCCTCCGAAGTCTATTTTTAGTTCACTTCATTAGCACTGTGTCTTTCATACACTTCCCTACTGTAAGTCACACCCAGCATGCCAAGATGTCCCTTCAACCCTGAGCAGTAAGAGATTTAAGGCTATGTTCACATTACAGGGCTTCATGCTCAGTTCCAATTATTTCCCCAGATCTGATCTTTTTACCCAAATATCTAACATCAGTGTGAACGAATCTCTGCCCTGAACTGCCTCACATGCAACCAATAACATCACACGTGTGGTGGAACAACAAAAAACATTATATTTGCAGAGCATACTTTTGGGGGAAAAATGAATGACAGCAGTGCAAACGTTCATGATCACTATAGTAGGAGGGTCTGATGATATCCACCCATCCATCCATTTTCTAACCGCTTATCCTCTTTAGGGTTGTGGGGGGGCTGGAGCCTATTCCAGCTAACATTGGGCGAGAGACAGGGTACACCCTGTTCAGGTTGCCAGACTATCGCAGGGCTGACATGTAGAAACAGACAACCATTCACACTCACATTCACACCTACGAGTCACCAATTAACCTAACCCCAATCTGCATGTCTTTGGACTGTGGGAGGAAGCCGGAGTACCCGAAGAAAACCCACGCCGACACGGGGAACGGAGAACATGCAAACTCCGCACAGAAGGGCTCTCACACCCTCTTGCACCCTCTTGCTGTGAGGCAACAGTGCTAACCACCACACCACCGTAATGCCCCTCAGATGGTGTCATACTGCGTAATAATTAGCTTTTGACTGCAGGAAAAACCTAAATAACTGAGCGGAGAAACAGATTCTTGCATACATTGGTGGCAGATTTTGACCCAGCTGGAGACCTGATTTTAATGGCCCAAAGTATGGTGGCCAACAAGAACAAACATGCTGCAAATAAACACAACACAAGCACATGAAGAAATACCTTTACCAACTTGATGACACATGCGCAGCATTTAGCCAAACTTGCTGCTTGAATCCCACAACACAACCAAAACTGTATCCGAGGGACACTAAAAAGTAATGCACATGGCAGAGTAACTCTGTTACTAGAACAAAGACATTCAACCACATCACGCCTGTGCTAAAGTCACCACACTGGCTTACAGTAATTTTTGGCATTGATTTTAAAATTTAATTTTTCAGTTTTCAGTTTTTAAGGCTTAACAGGGTCAGGCACCCCAATATTTCTCTGACATGGGTGTGAGCGATGAGCCAGCTTAAGTTAAGTTGAAGGCATTTCTTTTTAGCGATACATTTCAGTAGTCTGGTTAAACTATTTTAACTTTTTATTTTATTTCATTTTATTCTATTTTATTTTACTTTATTGTATTTCATTGGTTTTAACTCAAATGTGCTTTTATTTTTATTGATTTATTGGTTTATGTATTATTTTTATCTTATCATTCTTTTATTGGTCTATTGATCATATTTTACTTTATTTTTTAGTTATTTTTTTAATTCATATGTATTATCTTCTTTTAATGGTTTACTTTCGGTGTTATTGTTTTATTTAATGTTGACAAATTCTTTATCAGTTCTGAGTCACATGTCTCCATATCTTTTATTAGTTATTTTTCGATTTTAATTAATATTTCATGTGGTTTTACTCTTGGTTCACTTTTATGGTCAGTTGTAAATTAGTTTTGCTCACTTACTTGTTTACCTGACCTCTCCAGCCACTTCCTCAGCTGCTTCCCATCTCTGGTAATCAGCCCAGCAGTATTTATACTGGTTCATATCCACTAGTACTGTGGTTTTGAACTGGAATGACTCCTACAAGACTTCACGTCATTTCTGTTCCTGTTTGTTCTGACCAACCTGTGTTTCATTACCACTGAGAGCAATCAGACTGCAGGCAAAAGAAAAAAAAAATCTAACACTTCATTTCCTGCATTCTGGTGAATTTTCATGCACCAATCTATAGTGGAAATGTCTTTCTGTCAAAATAAAAGTCCTCTGCTACTTAAATGTTTTGTGCAAACGCTCATGGTCTATTGAGGGGGAGGTATCCCTTGCCCCCCCCCCCCAAACCCACATCTGTGCATCAGACTGGTCGGTTATACATCAGCATACTTAATGCCAATTGCAAAGGAAAGCAGAAAAAAAATCACTGTGACCCTTCGGGGGCTCCATAGATTAAAAATATTAAAAATATTTTTTCAGTTCAGGCAGGTTTTGCTTGATTGTCAGGCTGCTCATGTTATTTGGGTCATGTGACCAGCCCCCATTCCAAAGTTCTCATTAAACTGGGTCCATTACATCCTCCAGAAAGGTCAACACTTCATCGCCCTAAACACACACCGCTCCCCCCGCCAGTTCTTAACTCACTCATCCATACTCATCCAGACCCTAAGACACGACAACATAGGTCATTTACTGCATGCATGTATTCTGATTAATATCATATGTTATATTAGCATTAGACAACTGGAATATCTGATTCTGCTGCCCTCGAACAAAGCAAACAGTGTCTGATATCTGTGAATCTACTATGTGGCTGTCTGTGAACTGTACTACTTCATGGAGTCTGCTGGAACTGATTTTAGTCTCCAGTGGACCAGAGGATCTGGAATAGCCTGACTGCCTGTGACTCACGGAGAGAGAGCGAGAATGGTGACTATGACCTCGAGCCTCCCCTCCATCCATCCCTCACCATTCATCCATCCATTCTTAATGGGATACTCTAACCTGGCTGTTTAACACACATTAACATCAGAGCTCCCCTCAGCTGGAAGTCTTGCTGTAGAGGCTTTTGGCTGTAATGGCTTGTTTGGAGGGCATTATCATATATGTTTGAAACAGTATTTTGTTGATTTGAATCAGATGTAAAATGAGCAGTGTGATATGAATTATGAATAAATATATGTAGAAATGCATTCTGTATGTTTGTATACACTCAGGGATCTTATTCAACGTTACATTCATGTCTTTAACACAGGGTTGCTGACTCTTTTCCAATGAAAACAACTTGCATCAGTTCCAGAGGTTGGTAAAAGTTGCCAGATGACATTATGCACTCATTTGCACTCCTGCTTCCGATCCAGAGAGCGAGAGCATCGACTTAGCCACAGAAGTTTACTACAAGTGCATGTAAGCGAGTGGCCCTGCAACCACTGACTGGCTCGGTGCTTTTAGCAGAGGAGCTGTGCACTGCGATTACACTGAGAGGGGTTCATGGGAGTGAAATACAATATGATATATATTTCTAAATTCTTCTTGATGAACTGAATAAGCCACAAATACTTTTGCTCGATGATTTTTTAACATGAATTTGCTGAAAAAGTCGTTAAATCTAGAAAGAAGGTTGCCAGGTTGACAACACTATAACAACATGAATTATGACAAACATGTTTATCAGTGCAACCAATACATCTGTCTCACAGTGCACACTGGCCCTTATTTACAAACGTACACCTGGGAGCAGAGCACGGTCTCACTTCGAAGTCGTTGATATCCGGCGCTTGGGCAGTGACTTGTGGTGTCAGCAACCAACGAAAAAAGGCAACCTTTAACATCGGCATGATACATAGGCGGTTCCCATCGGCATCAGGGGGAAAAGTATCAGGACAAGGACGAAAGTTAAGGCGGCGAGAGGCTGAGTGGGGTGGCAGGATTGGTGGTGGATGGGTCCAACAAACACAGACTTTCATCCAAGAGAGCAGCGTTCGCATCCTGTAAGATTCTAAACCCAAACCCTGTTCTTTTTTCCTAGACCTAACCACATGTGTTATTTGTTGAAGGGAAAGACATGTCAATTTGCAGTGTTGTACCGATGTAGTGTGAAAGAGACTGTATGTAAACAGTATATTTCCTGTGAAAACTGAAATGTATCTTGAAAAAGGAGAACTTGACATGGTGTTCCAGAATGTCAACAACCAACACACCCAGGGTACCTTGCACGTCGTATGTGGACGTGGAAAGTCCATGACCAAAATGTCAATATGTGACGAGGTCGGAGTGAGAATGTGTTGGGATGTATCGTCATTTCCACACACACCTTGGCATTTATCAATGTAAATGTAAGCAGTGGCCACGATCACGTCTCACGTCAGGTCTCAACTCATGTACGCAAGTCTGATACAGCGTGAACTTGAGGTGCAGCAATCTGGCTGAGTTGGAGAATTGTTATTAGATCATACTGTGTCATTAATATATGCAGGCTATAAGTCGGTTCATATCATGGATGTATGAATTAAATATTCCAACCTCAGCTGGAATTTGATTGTCCACTGCAACACTGTCGACTGCAGCAGTGATTTCTTTCCATACTGCTTTTTTTTCAACATCCTTTTCTGTCACTTTTCAAGCTGCCAAATAAAGTCAGTTGGTTAAATTGGACCTGGGACATCAATGTCTCTATTTCTAGCTCAGTGAAGTCTCTCATCTTGGCAGTATTACACCTCTCCATGTCTTAAATTCTACAGTTGAGGCCTCTAAACGGAGAATATATATATTGGGGTGGGATATTTAAATAACGACTGTTTTCAGTGGCCATATTTATCAGCATCTGATCATTCCTATGCTGGGGATTAAGATAAGAATGTTTCATGAATCATACACAAACTTTATCATAAGATGGTGTCTGCACTTGAATCTACCGTGGTGTATATGTTAGCTTGATTAATGAGGGTCACTGTAGCTTGTGAAATACAGGCCTAAGTTTCAAAAACGTGATCTGTTCCCCTAGTTGTCATATTTTGACACATGGACAGAAGCCTCTAGCTCAGCCTTTTGCATTGTATCTTGACACAGGGGGTCGGCCATTAAAGTTTAGGCAACAAAACTACATGGTAATTGTTAGGAAAAGATTGTGGTTGGTGCTGACCAGTCTCCTGGGTCAAAGTCCGCTTGCTAGACACATCCACCAAAGTGGACTTTCACGCTCTGTTGCTCTGACCATCTAATAATGATGCAGATGGGTTTTCACTGGAGCTGGTTGAAAGCCCAGTGCATCTCACACAGACGCCAAAGGGTGCATTGTGTGTTCATATCTAACACCAAGGGCCACTGCCAAAGGGTCATTTTTTCAGTGCCCTAGAAGTGAGACCAGGCTGCGAAAAGGTTTACAGTGTCAAACTGTGGAAATTCAATTAATGTGTTGGAAGTAGGCGTGTTTATATTCAAGCATATAGCGGACAAAAGAAAAGTGGAAAGCTGAGAATTGAAGTTGCACAGAATGACGTGTATCAGGCTTTATAGTTGCATCAACCAGCTGGCATCTTTACATACACATATTGCTTTTAATGCCAAAAGTTTCATTTCTATCATCTAGAAAAAATGTCATATTGGCATTACACTGAAGAGCTAAAACCCATTTAACATTCCCCTACAAAACACCACAGCCCAGTGCAGGCAATGAGGTAAGACAGTTCCCATGTTTGTTTATCTATTAATGATGAATATACATTTACTGAGGGCAAAATGAAATGAAGTGCTGCTTGACACAGAGTTCATTAATCTGTAACGAGAAACAGTGGGAGCGTGGTTATTGAGAACACGGTTCCCTGCTGTTAAGCTGTTCTGGTTGGCGGGCGTAATGATGTTAGTTTTACATTAACTTGATAATATTCTCTCCCAGAGGCACAACCAAATATGCTTCCATCAGGGAAGATTGTGATGAAACTAATTCTCACTGATGTTGACACTGGGCTCGTTTCTTTCTCCTTTTTTTGAGATTTTGTGTTAGAGTTGCTTTTTTTTGCATTTGGCTGCTCAGATACAGATAGACTGCTGTTCCAGCACAATATGTGATCATTCTACTATCACCCACAGCACAGTTTGTCTTAATTGGATACAATACATATGTGCACAACACACATGGTTAGTTGAAGGTCCAGTGTGCAGGTTTTAGGGGGATATATTTGCACAAATGGTATATGCTTTTCATAGCAATGTTTTAATTAGTTTATAATCACCTGAAATTAAGAAGGGTTGTGTTTTTGTTATCGTAGAGGGAGCCGTTTATGGCCCTGGTCACACAAAAAGTGTTTTACTTGCTATAGCTCTGGTTGAGGGTGAGAGGCTGTCAGTAAATAGTTTGTTGGGCACAGGGAAACAGAGATCTGTGTGGGTACATGAGACCCTAAAAAAGAGGGTGGATCATGGGGCGTACCACGAGTTGGTCCAAGAGCGTTGTCTCCATGATGGCCGTTTCCAGGCATATTTTAGGATGACTTGGGGGCAGTTTGACAACCTGCTGTCTATCATCTGCCCGTATAGCGCTGGGTATCCAGCAACCACTACCAGCTGTTTCTCCTCCATTGTTTACCAAGTGTAGACTTGTTGTCATGACCACCACAGAAGACCTGCCTCTCAAATCACCCAATTTGACAATGGGGAAAAAAGATGACAAAAAAGAGATGATGTGGGGCAATTTTCCTCAACACGAGAAGTCAGAGCGGTACAGCAAAAACGGCAGGCCCCTAGAGCACAGAAGAGCGCTGCTTCCGGATTTGGACTGCTCTGCAGGGGCGTAAATATAGACAGTGCAGGCAGTGCAGTTGCACTGGGGCCCATAAGGTGGAGGGGCCCGACTGCCACCTGGAAATATGCCCGTGTTCAAAGAAAAACTCACATTAAAACAAAAATGGTGCTATTTTCCACACATGCCCTAAATAAGGCAAACCCATCTCCATCATGGTTTTCTGGTTTTGTAAAACAGTGTCAATCTATAACAAATTATGAACTTATTCTACATAAACTATTTAAAAAAACTATAATTTACCAATAAAAAAAAACTATCAAGTTAAACTAATATATTTCCTATTTTCTTGTGTAGATTTGTCTTACACAGATATGCAATGATGATTGCTGTGTAATATGTATGATAATGTGTCCAATATCAAGTATCTGCAAGTGGATGTAACATAAAAGTGGCAGTAAGACACACTGTTGTTAAAATATATATGCACCTAAAACTGTGTGTGCATGCGTGTGTGTGTGTGTGTGTGTGTGTGTGTGTGTGTGTGTGTGCTTCATAACTTGTAACTAGGGCGTAATAGGGCCCCTCATAATAGCGTGCACTGGGGCCCATTGTAACTATCTTACGCCACTGCTGCTCTGCCTTCAGCTAATGTTCCTGCTCTGCTTCGCCATTCCCAGCCTACCTCAGCCATCATTTCCATTTCATTTAAGCCTTCAGTTCCACTTCTTCAAACTACAATAAACCGCCTTCAACCATTCCCCATTTCCTGGTTGTCTTTGCATTTTGGGTCCTAAGTTGAACTACCACGACAGTCAGTCCACTTTTGACTTGGTTACAATTGATCCTGAGGGGAACATGAATGTTTTTACCAAATTCAATGACAATTCATTCAGTAGCAGCCAAGACATTTCTATTAAAATCACAAATGTGAAACTCATTGTGGTGCTAGAGGCAAAGTCAGGGGATCAGCACGGTCAGCAGGATTCATCCTCTGGGGACCATGAATGTTGGTACAAAATGTCGGGCAACCCACTCTATAGTTGTTTGTTTAGATATTTCAGTCCAGACCAAAGTGACCAACAGACAGTAATCTCTAGGGACATGCTGCTAGCAGGAAAAAAAGGGAAAAGGTATATTTTAAGTCTCAGACCTGTGGACCGGTGAACGATTCATTTAACATACTCTAAAAGGCAAATCTGTTGAGATTAAGTTACATTTTCATGAGATCATACAGCTTGTGTGCTCCCATTTGTCCCTATGAATTTCAGCCTTGCCTTTATTGAATTTAGATCTTAGAGGTGTTGTTTTGTCTGCGTTTCCTTTTTTCAGCTCATGTTTGATTAATTTCAAACTCTGACTTCCACCACCCATGGGTACAGATACTCTGGTGTATTCAGGGCTGAGCAGAAACCAGCAATTAATCTGTCACTTTCAAAACAAGTCCTTTGTGTATTAAAGAGGCCAGCGGGCCACACACGAACACACACACACACACACACACACACACACACACACACACACACACACACACACACACACACACAAATCCCTGTACTCCTCAGCGAGGTTACCTTCCACAAGCCCAGCACTTAGTAATGTGTGTTATTGTTCCAGAGAGAGACAGGGGCTCCCCTGGTACCCCGGCTGAATGGCCCCCTTTGGTTTATGGCAGGTTGCTGCGCTCCTCTCAGGCTGTATGATTAATGGTTTACTCCCATAAATGTAGGTCACCAATGACAGCGTTATTATAACATTATATGAATAGATGGCCATTATTTATTTAAGGAAAATGAGTTGTCTGTGTGGGAATATTGAGCATGTGGGCAGCAGACCGATGCAATTGTCAGGTTGTCACACTGACTCTATAAGTAATATTTAATGATGCCATATTTTATTATAAGGTGGAAAACAAAAGATAAAAGCCTGTTTGTCTGTGAGGTACATTAATTCACTAACATTAGTTATCACAGATATGTCTTTTTAATGTCTAGCTCAATGTCATTCAAGGTCTGCATTGAAAGTTATTAATGAGTATGTGATAATAGCGGTATGGATGTAAAGTCATAGTTATGTCTTTATTGGAGTATAAATGACTTGAATCTAAGAGCTGTTGTGTTTTTTGTTACCATAAAATAAGCCCTTTATATCTACATATGGAGCTGGTCCTCTTCCACAAAGCCCATCATGTTGTTTCTACAGTAGCCCAAAACAGACAAACCAAACACTGGCTCTAGAGAGGGCTTTTTGCATTCTTACATTACCTGAAAGCCATCATACAGAGGGAAGAACGGAGCGGTGTTTAGTTGGTTGCAATCTGCATCCTCACAGCTAGATGTCAGCAAATGCTACACACTGGTCCTTTAAGTCATTAAAGGTAGGTAGGTCGTTCTTATCAGGAGTAAAATAACTGATTATACATCCATTCACGTGTTATAATTTGCTGGTATCAGTGACCTGTTTGACCTGAAAGTACGAGTCTTCTCAGTGAATATTTTAAGATGTATACAAAAATATAATTTCAGTTGTTCAACCTGGTTTTCACCAGTTCAGATCTCCCATCCATTCCAATGCACATAACTTTTCTGGGTTGTCTAGATCTATAATTACCATCATCTGACTCCACCCAAATGCACAGACTTGTTCGATGTGATGTTAATAAGCCAATCACAGTGTTCCACATCATCTAAATTGGACTGCAGTAGAGCCACGCCCCCTTTTTCAACTAACATGGCTGACCATGAGGCAAGGAGGAAGCGAAAGACAATTAATCATATTGTTTAAGGACATATAACATGTCAAATAATCATATTAAACATCTATAGTTTTTACTCAGGATTGTGTCATGGGAAAATGAACTGTTTTGATTTGATTTTTTTTAAATTGTACAATCAGCTTATAATACATTTTATTTATTATGTACACAAAATATTTATTTCAGGTTCTCATCTAGGTTTTCATACTGTTTTCTGGCAATATATCAGATATTCTGAGTAGTGATGACCGATAAATTCAGTGATATGAGCTAACTATTCATGAAAAAAAAAATCATGTTTTTAGTGGGGAAAAAAAGGTCCCAACAATTTATCATCTGTTTTTAACAATAAGGTGATTTCTGGGTAAAGATTCTTTATCCACTGGAATGGACAGACAAAATAACGCATAATAAAATATGCTAAGCTAAAGAAAAACATTACTGCTAATGATTTATGAGTGCATTTAGAGTAGAAATCCACATTACATTTTGTTTGTTTGTTTATTTGTTTTCAGAACATAATTGGGTTCTGGACAAGTTCATGTCCATTCTACAGTTGTAGCAATTGGTACTTCCCATTTTATAACAGAATATTGCTGTCAAAATACAGTTGGTCATAAATAAATTCCAGTGACTCCAGTGATCAGGTGATAGCTTAGTTTGAACTTTGCTTGGCTTTCTTGTGTTATAATACAAATGACGTTAAAGGTCAGCCCAGAAAAACAGTGGTTCTGCTTGTGGATTTGAGAGAAAAGGGGTGACATCTTCAAACCAAGAAAAGCAAACTCCAGGCAATTACACACATAAGAGCTGGAGCAATGTGAAATTAATGAGAACAATACTGCATGCTGAGGTGTGCAGCTTGAGAGATGCTCATCAGACTGACAATGATGAGTTTGGTTCCAAGGCTTGCGTCACATATTAGGTTAGCAAACCAATGTGCAACCCACTTTCCAGAAACATCAGCCTGGTCTTAAAAAAAAAAAAAAAATCAGGCTTACAGTACCATACATAATACCAGTGGTTTTCAATCATGTGCCATTGAAGCTCAAGAGTTTGCTGGCATCCTGGTTTCTATTGCAGGCGACACTATAGCAGCTGATTGCAGTTTCACACTGATTCACAGAGTAAGAGGAGGGCTCTCTGCATGTGGCATTTTTAAATATATTTCCAATTTGTTTTACTTAATTTTTATTTTCTCTATCCAAAAAAGGAAAAGAAAAAGACAGGGTGAAATAACAGAGTGTTCAGCATTAACAACAATTAAATAAAGAAACTGCAAACAGCTTATTCTTCATTATGTGCTGCATGTTTCCATACACGGATAAGATCCAGCACATGATTTTAAGGCTCCCAATACTATGTGTTCATAAACAGATCATTCCTTATTTCCCTAACATTTAACACTTAAACCTTTCTCACTTTCATATTAAAGGCATTTAACAAGCCTGTGACCCAAAATGACATTTGACCCTCACAAAATCAAAAGGGTCAGTAGCACACAAGTCGATATGCTTTCATCATTCAGAATGGAACTGCCCATTGGTTCGACAGCCCATTGGTTCGACAGCCCATTGTTCCGACCATATGAAACTCATTGTTCCAAAGTCCGTTCCGAAATCATCATGATGCCCTGTGGTTAAGGTCTGGTTAGGTTTAGGCACAAAAACCACTTGGTTAGGGTCAGGAAAAGATCATGGTGTGGGTTAAAATGAAAAAGAAAGTGACACATAAGCCGTGAGCCTGCTCCGCCTCAAGCCGGTCGCAGCGCACCATATGCCCGCCGCGAGCCGTTCAGCACCGCGGACAGTCGGACTAATGGGATGTCGAACCAATGGGCTGTCGAACCAATGACATGGACCCATTCAGATATAGTCAGGGCTTCACATCCTTCCTGCTTTACTTAGGTCATATTAAGCTGTTTGTGATGTCGATAAGGATCCAAAAAATCTTGATGACCCTTATTTTCCACTCTGACTCTTTGACCTCCCGTGCCCTCTGACCGTGGGAGCTCATGTGGTGGCTGACCTCAGGCCACGCTGACCAACAAACTATTTTGAAAGTATCAAGGCTGGGACATAATTTTAAACCCCTCTGCTGTCTGACTTGCAAGACAGCTGTCACTTCTGGTCTTGTTTGTTTTAAAGGAAGTCTGCCTGCAGAAAGCATATCTCATTGTCCTCTCCTTAAAAATAACAACATATCCAACCAGTGTCCTCAACTGTTACATCATTAGGGGAAGTTGTGCTTGTCAGACACTGACTCATCACCTGGACATTCAGGGAGAAAGACACCCTGAAGCAAAGTTGTTTGAAGAAGCTTCTTCTAAATATTCGAAAATGTCGATATAGATGTCAATCGTTAGCTGCGATACTGATTTTAAATGGGACACTGACAGAAGGGATGTCATGGGATTTTTGGATCGCAATATTGTTAGTGGAAGAAGTATTGAGACTATTTATTAAAGTAGAAATACAACACTGTAAACGTGCTTTATCACAAGATCAAGTCCTGTTTTTAAAATCATACTTAAAGCAACACTTTACCCACAAAATGGCCACTTGTTTATAACTTAAACATTCTTGATGAATTGAAGTCATAGGGATCTGTGTTTAACAAAACTATATTAAAACACCCATTTACAAACTCTCACACATCTCCTGCAGTATAAATTAAGTCTCACTGATCAGTTCATATACTCAGCACTTCCCAAACAAACAACGCTTTCCAATGAGGAACTAAAGAAAACAGCGAAACTTACCCACGCTTTCTTTGAAGCCAGACTCCACTGACACAAAACGTAATTTTACATCACTGAACACAGAAGCTGCTCATCTACTGCTACCACAACAGGTAGTTTGTGTTATTTTGCTAAAGCCTTACTATTGAATGCCCAAAGATTCATGACGAGACGAGTTAAAATAGGCAACTCCTTGCAATGGGCCATTCTGCAATGTTCTAAAAACCTGCCGGTTCACATCAATGCAACTAGATGAGACGGTGTATCATCTCTATGCAACACCTCTGTACATCTGATCTACTTTCCAGCTTTTCAGCCTTATTTTGTGGCTGAATATAATTTGTAGTTTCTTAAAATATGAATGAGGATAGTGATAGTGAGATACTGGCTACAGTTGCATTTGTAGTAGTGATGAAATGGTGAAAAACAGGAGCAAAACGAGCATTAGATGGAATGTATTTATGATAAATATGCCACAATAATATAAATAACCAGCGCCAATTAATCAGTCATTGAGAATGTGCACGTGTGTGTGGGGCACATACAGCAAGCAGCAGCACCGACCCACCGTCTGACACCAACAGACAATGAGAACGGAAACAGAGGGCTGGGTCGGGATGGAGCACGTGCCGCAGCAAGTCAACATGCCGTATGTGGTCATTTTGACTTGACCAGCAGACTTCACTTCAAGCCAAGCTGTAGAAACAGGTGATTGGCTTTACATTCTGTAACCAGCTGCGATTTGACCAGCTGAGTTGCAGGTGACACCATCAGCCAGCCAAAACGGTTTCATCTTTTCATGAATCTTTGTTCTAAACTGGGCTTAAAACAGTTAAGCATAAAACAGTCTCACACACAAGAAGAGAAGTGCGCCTTGATAACTCCATGGAATGCGTAAGCAGAGTGCAAATGCACACGCAGGCTCAGGCACCACGCATCCATTCATGAGCATTTTTGCAGAAGTGTTTCAGATAGTAAGGTTTTAGTGAAAATGCATGCGTTTGGAAGGTAAGTACCTACGACTAGATTCATCAAGAATGCCATTTTTGGATTCTGTTTTCAATGTTGAGGCATACAGGAAGAACGTTTTCTTCACAAATTCAGCATGGGGTGGGTAATTGATGTACATTTTATGGATGAAGTATCCCTTTGAGTAAAACGTTGAGCAGTCTTCTCATTTAAATGTATGTAAATTATGCAGCACACTGGCCCCTGTCAGTGTTATATTATTCTATATTGTACTATTCTCCAATAATAAGCTTGCTGACACTTTAAGTGGCACTTAAATGTTGTAGCTGGTTAAGGTGGTGCTAATTTAGACTCTTCACACGCCTGTCTTATTTGTTCCTATTTTCCTAAACTCTGTTGTTTCCTTCACATGGTGGGGTTTTGTCTCTTGGCAGTAGTGATTAGTGGGACTTTGTTCCCAGTCATTTTTCATGTTGAACTCATGCTGTTCACTTTGGTGTCAAAATAGGTCACAGGTCTTGTTCTAAATGACTAACTACCATGTGGTCTCTGCTCACACATTTTATCCTCTCCTCAGCAGCGTACCTTTATATCGACCCACATCAAACCTCTGAACGTCTCAGAATAATAAAACATGTTGTGCTTTGCTTACAAACCCAACACAGTCTGGCTGAATTGCATAATTCCTCCACTGCATCTTGATATTTTTCTTTACCTTGTTAACACAAGGTCAAAATCACATGTGGATGATCTTGAATCCGTCGTCCTCTTCATTGTTATGATAAACAGTTCATATAAAATATGCTGAGTGCTGCACTGAATGTGACACAGGGGTGCCATTTCAGGATGACAGCACTATTGTTGATGTGGAATAAAGCCATAAAAGGTAATAATTGAGTGTTTCCTTCTTTCTCCGCAGCCAAGATCTGGGCTCAAACTGGTGCACAACAAAACACTATAAATCAAAGTGTCAATCTGTAGAACAAAGATGAATTTGATTGCGCTGTAAGGATCACTGACTCTGCGTGTGTGACAGGAAGGAAACGGGTGCATTTGTGGGGAAAAGATGGATATGTGTTTATATGTGTGAGAATAGATGGGCTGTCATGTGATATGTTTTGGTCTCTAAATGTATGTGTGTGTATGTAGGTGGGCTGTTTCTCCATGTGTTTGATAAAGGGATTCATATGCATCTCCAGCCTTGTGTTTGATAGATACATAACATGGCTGAAAATACTTGGACACCCATATGTGACTGTCGAACATTTCATTTTCAAGCAATGGGCATTTATATGCTGCTGTGGCAGCCTCCACTCTTCATGGAAGACATGAAATCTTATAGCCTGGCTGCCTCAGCTACAGGAGCGTTAGTGAGGTCAGATGTTTGGTGATAAGGCCGGTTCACAATCAGTAACAGGGTGTTGGTTCAGGGTTGAGATCAGACCTCTGTGCAAATCGGTCGAGATCTTTCAGACCAAATTTTGAAAACTTCCCTAATCTACAACATCTTTACCACCCTCCTGGAACAGATGACATCATGATGGGGTCTAATAGCCAAAGACTTTTCACATTTCTCATACTTACAGTATGTGCACATGTTAGGGTTGGGAATCTCTCTGTGATAGACGATTCGATACGTATCTAGATACACAGGTTACGATATGATTCAAAAACGATATATTTTTAATACAGAACGATTCGATACGATTCGATACGATTCTATGGTTAACATTTGTTGATGTAGACATTAATCATACATTATAAAATGAAGAAGCCAATTCTATAAAAATGACATTCTTACAGTATTTTCAAATTTGTAAAAGACCACATCCCCAAGCATTTTTGCTGTATGGCACTGGCAAAACTAAAATAAAAAGACAAACAACAACAAAATCACATGTCAAATGTATTTATTTTTAGACATGGACCAAAAAAAGACTTGCTGAATGAACATCATTTTGTTGGATGGGATCAATATAAAAATGACAAGAAGTTTTAAACTTTAAGTGAAGTGAACTTTAAGTAAAATTTAAGTGTTTTAAACCTACTTGTTGTGTTGTTTTTATGGTATTGTCTGTGTTTCTGTATGTATCTTATATGGACTTGAGTCTGGAATAAAGTTTATCATAAGGCTGTACAATATAAACATAAAGCAGAATAAAATATCATGCAATGTAGGGGCAGAATCTGACATCTCCTGTTATTAGTTGATATCATGGACTGTGATGACTAGCAGCTTATCACTGACAGCATGTCAGACTATTTCTCTGTGTTTGCTACACTCTGTCATTTATAAAAAGATAAATCACTTTTCTATAATACATCAATGATATTTCAGTGGAATAAATTACTTATTGACTTATTCATACTTCAAAAACAGCATCAATAAGTGATGAACACAGGGGGGATCAAAATAAAATAAATAAATAAAATAAAAATCAACCAGCCACCCTCCTCCCCTGACAAGTAAAGAACAGTCCCTTAAGTGCAGTGAGGTTTGTGGAAATGTGAACTGCTCGTTTCTCCTCTGACACGTCACATACCTGAGTGCTGCCAGGGCTTGGCTGGTATTTCTGGGCAGTCATAACACCGACGAAGACTTCTTGGACCTGGAGCCGGGCTTCTCGGTCGCCGGCCGGTAAGCTGTTATCATGCGCCGCCATATTTGACAGGAATACGTATTTCTGTCTGTGTCTGGGACCTCGCATTCAACCCACAACCGGTAGGATTCGCCTGCAAAAATAGAAGTCCTGCATATCTGTTGTGGAGGGCTCCGGAGCGCCGCAGCTGTAGCCGGAACGCAGCACAGCCGCAGCCAGTGGAAACCATACAGTCTATGGTGGAAACACACACATTGACTAGAATTGAATCCTATCGGCTCCGCTGCCGTGTCAGAGCGCAGACGCAACCAACACGCATCTGGTGGAAATAGGCTGTTAGTTTCTGCTGCAGCTTGGCTGCTCCCTGGTTTATCCAACCAGCATCAACCAGCTTCTGTTCCTCATCTCCACTGGTCAAGCTGGCACTGATGTTTACATCCATTATCGTTGTCAGTAATGCCTGCTACGGAGCAGCCGGCTCTCGTATTGTTTTCGAGATGCAAACTGTTAAAGCCAGTCAACCGATTGCTAGTCTCGCGATACCCGATCCATGACTCTACAATCGATTCATCTAAGGATTCATGGCTGATTCGTATTGATTGAGGAGGCTGCTACCGACGTAGCCGTATCTCTCGCTTGTCAAACCGGATATCCGGTCATATCGGTTAATCGTTCCCAACCCTAGTACATGTCAATAAATATTCTTTTCTCTCAGAATGAGTTTCTCCTGACTGAATTAACATTTAACCAAAATCACAATCGTATCCTAACCTTAACCAAAGTGCTTTTGTTGCCTAAACCTAAGACAGGAGTCTGGACATAAACCCAAAGTTCTGCTGAGCAGGTCCTGTCCTGCGTACACTAGCCATCCTCACAAACCCCCCTATTTCCACAGCCTACTCTGTACATGAATGAAGTTTTTCGTTACCTGAAAAAACGTTGTCTCTGAACATAATCTAGGCAGTGACTGTGTTCGACAAGATTAAAAAAGCAGTTTTGTAACATACAAACATAATTTGGGTTCACACGAGAAACAGCAAAGCACCTGCCTCGAACTCTTGCTACAAAGCTGAGGCAAGGTATTGTCTAAAATATCACTGTATGTTGTAGCATTAAGATTTCCCATCTTTGAATCTAAAGGTCTCATATCCAAAAACGTACTTGATAATTTTATACATAAAGATTTTTTTATGACTAGGCAAACAGACAAACAAAGGAAACCCTGAGAGTACAGTCTGACCATGAGATCCATTCAGTAGCTGTTCAGAGACTTTCAATCACATCACAAGTCGTTCATCAGCAGGTGGAGTTCACTCAGTTGTGTGAAATTATAGCAACTAAACTGATCTTGTGGTGAGACTGATTACTCAACTACTGTAACCAAGGTCAAGAATTACTTAAATCGTAAAAAATCTGTATGTGTAAGAACAACCCTACACTGCTATATTTACATACATATAGAATGTTTTGCCAGACATACAGTTCATAGCACTAAATGAGCAAGTACCACTTTTTATGAAGAAGGACAAAAAAGTAACTCTTATTATTTCAGTTGTGTTATTTTGTTTGGATGAGGACAGTCGAACACATTCTCACTCTGACCTCGTTGCATATTGACATTTGGTCATGGACTTTCTACATCCAGTCATGACATGCAAGGTACCCTGGGTGTGTTGGTTGTTGACGTTCTGGAACACCGTTTCAAGTTCTGCCTGTTACATGCATTGTCTTCTCTCAAAATACACTTCAGTTTTCACAGGAAATGTACCATTTACATACAGTCTCTTTCGTCATCCCAATTTCGTTGTGCTGTGGTACACAAGTATGACTGTACAATGACAATAAAGATTTATCTTATCTAATCTTTCAAAGTAAACTCACTACATTGGTAAAATACCATGAATTGATGTGGGGTGGGGGTGGGGGGGGTTAGCTTTAGGAAAAAAGAACAGGGTTATGCAAACACCGGACTCACGGGTGAAAGTCCCTCTTTGTTTGACCCATCAGCCCACTCTACTTGGACTTTCATCACCTTAACTTTCGTTCATGTCCCGCCTTGTTTCCCCCTGATGCCATCGAGCACCATTAAACTATAACAGCGACTGAACAGCTTTTTTGTCAGTGTCTGATGCTGTAAGTCACTGCCCAAGTGTCGAATTTCGATGACTTCGGAGTGAGAATGAGTTGGACAGTCTTACTTCACTTCATCTGTACGCATGAAACTATTTGTCAGGTGAATTTTTAGCTAAAGGAGTATGACAGTCAGAGCATATCTATGATTCAGTCTGATTCAGGTTGTCTGTCAGTGGGATACACACACGCGAGGACTCACATGCACGAACATGCACGTGCCATTGGACTGTTTACCACAAAAAAGAACAGAGAAGCTCACATTACAACATATACATAAGCTTAGGATGCCATTACTACACTAAATCTTGACATAGTAAGAAGTAGTTTGCTGCCATATTAATGCTCTGAATGTTGCATACAGGATCTTTAACAACTCAAATGCACTTACAAAATAAATTCACATTATACGTTCATAACAGTTCACTGCCTTGTTAAGATAAAAGAACAGAGAAAGGAAATGAGGAAGGAAAGTAGAAAGAAGAGATGGACTGTCTTCCTCGCTAAATGCACCGACAATAATCACTTCCTCTTCGCATATATGCAGACAAAGGAAATGTACAGTTCCTCTGTCCCCTCTTCTTCGCCAAGTCTTCAAACATCAATAAAATTTGTTACGATCATCCGTCATTTTACAACATTTGTCACAGCGCTCTGCCTAAACAGTAGAAAAACAGACACAGCAAATCATTTTTGTTTTTTGTTCACTTCCTTTTCCCCCTTCCTTTTCAAACATTACTGTAATGAATTGGCATGAATGACAAGAAGGCAGTGTAGTGAGAAGCCTTTTCCTTGTCTCCATTAGCAGGTCCTGTGTTTCCAGAGAGGCATCAAAGGGAGAGGAGCAGGAGAACGCAGGGGGGGAGGCACGCTGTAAGCTTCAAGCTGCACACAGAGATAAAAACCAGACATATCTGCGAGTGTGTGTGTGTGTGTGTGTGTGTGTGTGTGTGGGATTAGGCTGACTTTGACTGGCTCTGCTCCATTGTGACAGCAGCTCCTAAGAAGATGCACACTGCCACATGACGGACAGGGCTTGAAATTGCACAGATAATGTCTGCGTTCCTCTCTCTCTCTCTCTCTCTCTCTCTCTCTCTCTCTCTCTCTCTCCCTCTGTGTGTGTGTGTGTGTGTGTGGATAGTGTCTGTGTGTGATAATGTCTCTTAGCCTCAGGACGCTTGAGCTCTACAAATTTGACTGGAAAAATATGCAGCATTGGTACTGAAGGTTATTGGCTCTTGAAACTGTGCAATTATGTACGTTTGATTGTCTAGCTGTGTGTCAGCTTGAGGAACAAAGTGTGTAAGAGAGAGTGTGTAAGACAGAGAGCATGCGTGACATGAGAAAAACCCTCATTTGATATTGTTATATGTATTTTTGCAAAGATGCTGTTAGGGAGGATTTTACACATCAAAGAATGTGTTTACAGGTCTTGAGGAGTGTATAAGCTGTATAAAGCCTTTTGTGGCTCCAGTCGGAGTCTGAAAAATAGCTTCACGTGATGTCACTTGAGTCAGTGTTGGTTGGATCTAACAAAACTACAAGGGATGAAGAAATAAATGAAAAAATGAAAGAAAAATAATCTGTGTGGAGTTAAGAAGAAGCAATCTTACCAGACCTCTGTAGCCCACTCCTCACCTCTGCTTGAGACGAGTGGCTCAAGGCTACATTAACTGCTACTAGCATAACACCCTGAATCTCAACACCAAAAGCGGAGTCCCAAAACACTTGGCATTACACCCAGATGGGCGGGGTTTTACAGAACACTTTAGGGAGCTCTGTGATCATGCTCTGAGTACATGTTCATACTTCCTATGATAGCCTGCGTTCACCTTTGTAAGAATGCGGAACAAAAATCCTGAATTATTATGATTTGAAGAAAATGAGAAGTTGGACTGAGCAGCAAAGTATGAGCTAGTTTTAATCCTAAAGCTTGGGAATTTTGTAAAATTAGACACACAATATGAAATCAGTTCAAATGATGCATGTCGAGTGTGACGGTGTACAGAATATAGTGTTCTTGTTTACCTATAATTTTTTGGTCTCACACCCGTGTACATGGAAATTGACGATCTGCTTTGTAAGCCCATTTGATGGCAGACTAAATTCATATCAGAATACAGACCCCCCCATCTGCGTAGATTTTTGTTGTCGGACATAATTTTGTTCATCGAAATGTCAGTTTAGCACTATTTAGTTGTACATGATGGTCAGATTAAGAATTTATCAGCAGTCAGGTAGATCTGTCAGTCTAGAAACCTTCAGGGAAGTCTAGTCACAGTTGCAGCCGTGCCAGCAAGGAGCAAAAATCTAGGTGTGTCTTTATAAATCAATGATTACAAAAAAAGATCTCCATTTGAATTTACAGCTTGGCATGAGGTCTCTTGTAGGTTTAATCCATAGACTGTAAAAATAATGGACATAGCCACCTTAACGTCACCCACTGGTTTGTGGACTCCCATTTTCAAGCCTTGAGTGTGGCTTTTCGGCTGTCACCATCATGATTTTTTTGGAGCCAGAAGTGACCATATTCAGACAAGAGGCTGGCACTGTAGAGGAGCGAGAGTTGGATCTGACTGAAAAGCCGAGAACACTGTTGGCTGACAGCCTGTCACTCAAAGCAGCCAGCCTTTAACTATGCATAACTTTAAGCCCGAATGAAAAGGAAACAGGTGAGTTGTATAAGAATTCACCCCCTGTTCAGTTGTCATAAAGAGGGGATATACGTAGCCATGAGACCAAAACTGTTTTTGTACCAGGCTGTAAATATGTTTGTTTCTGGTGTAAAGTTGGACATTTTAACATGAGGGTCTATGGGAATTGACTCGCTACTGGAGCTGGCCTCAAGTGGCCATTCAAAGAAATTAAGTTATTTTTGGCACTTTCTCTGTTGGCTTCATTTTTCAGCCCCAGAGGTTGCCACTTGATTTTATTTCATTTATTTATACAGGAGATAAATTAAAAGTGACATTATGTGTTACGGTTAAAACTGACCTCCTTAGTCAAAAAAGTTCCTGTTATGCAACAAAAACACATTACATTACAGAATAAAAACAGCAACAATCAACAGGGGCAAAACAACAAAACAAAGGCAGCTACGTAGACAATGCAGAGTAGCAGACTTGGAGTGAAGTGAGTAAAATGGGATATGAGATTTAAATCAGTGGTTGCAGGTATGTCCTTCAATCAGATGGAGTTTATATGTGTGTTTGAAATGTGTAGTAGAGGTTATTGCTCTTATGTAGTACGGGATCTCTCAATCTTGGGGTTAAGGCAAAGATCGGACTTTGCTAGCTTATCCAAAACGTGATGAGACGACCCAATACCAGCCGAGGAAAACGTGCAACCATAAGGCATGATACCAAGTCTATAGGTAGTCCAAAACTTCCAGTGGTTCAGTTGCCTTGTGGGTACTGTAGGCTCCAGGTTCTGACAAGAAAGAATGCATGTTTTAAAGCCATTCATTGTGAGTCATGCAGTCTAAGAGTATACTGCTTAATCAATAGAGTCCTCTTTTAAATTGTATCTTGAGTAAAAAGGTGAAAGACGAAAAGAAAGACAAGAAACAGAAGTAGAAAGAGAGAAAATATTGTAAGGGACAAAATGAGGGAGAAGAGAAACACTTTGAGGTGGAAAGAAATGTAAGAGAAGTAGACCAACAAAAGCCCAAATATTGATTCTTTAGACATAAAACCAGCCCGAATAAAACCTCCTCTTCTTGTTCTCTCAGCACCAGACATTACTTTGAGAGTTTTCCTCTGTGCTTTAGTTGGAATGACATAAGCTTGTTTCACCGGTCAGAGTTTTTAATGTTTGACTATAAACCCTCTGCTAAGTCCTGCCATGCCTGACCCTCCTCATTACCTTCATCACTAAATGAAATCAGCAGTGACACACACACACACACACACACACACACACACACACACTGTAATAATTCTGCAGCTGCCGGGAGGATCTGTGTGCTGATGCTTCTGTGCCTTTATTCCACTTACAGCACTTACCACTAATAAAGCGGGAGATTTTTCTAATTCATCAGGTTTAAGAGGTTACCAGTGAATAAGTGTCTTGTTTTTTGTAACATGTAATTAAAGTACTACAGCTGAGGGCTGTGTTTTAGGGTGTATTTAAAACTTGCCATTCACAAATAAGGACAGTTTTATAGATAGTCAGTTTTTATCTCACACTGTCCTACGTCTTGGTGATCTAGAATCTTCTCCGTCCTCAAACTGAAACCTTATTTGGGCATAATCAGAATTATTCTCCGTGTTCAAGGCAAACGTCACTACATGCGTCATCTGTAATGTATTATTCACCTACTATTATGTCTTTAGCTTTAGATAAAAGGAGACAAAACGTGCCTGGAAGACGCATAATGATTCTACGAACTGTCACTTTAACTTTTGCTTTCTCTATTCGATGTAAAGGTTACATGGTTATGCATTTGTCGAGAAAATTTAACGATCCCTCATCTTACGAAATACATACAAAATGTATTTTGTTCTTTCCTATTCTTAGGTATCAGTTTGAAAAACAAAACCATTAAAAAATCATTTGCAGTGCACAGAGAGCTTCTCATGCAGCAGCAGCAGCAGCAGAGGCTATGTTGCCGGTTGAAAATCATTAACTCTGATATCTCCCTGTGTCATTTCCACTGTATCACAGTGTCATCATGCTCCCCCCCTCCAGAGGCTCATCATATGTGGCTTTATCAGTGGTGTTTGACATGCAGCGTACTACTGAGCTCAGAACTGCAGACTCTCCGCTTGAAAACACATTTCAGCCTTCCAGCGATTGCGTGACAGCAAACGAGAGACGGCGGCGGGCGAGTGCCATCAGCACCGCCAAATCAAGTCTCTCTGCTTTGATGTGGACATGCACAACAGTATGATAATGATGAAAATAATAATAGAGAGTTGCTTTAACATGGTTGTTTTGGACTAAACTGCGCAGTCATCTGCCAAAACAAAATTTGTTGTGCATATTGTCACTCTAGTACGATAAAAACTGCCCATTTTACCCACTAAATACTTAATAACATGCAAACTACTCTTTGTTATATCCTGTTGCACTGAATATTAACCTTCAAGATGTGATATGACTGCATTTCTAATTTTTTTTGACATCGTACAAACCCACATTGTTTTGTTTTATCTAACCTGAGGCACAGAGTCAGGAACAGTCCTGGGGACACTCACAGCTGTCCTGTCCAATAAAAATACCAAAGAAAAGATCTCTGAAGTCTCTGAAGGACATAGAAAGTATTTTTATAATTCCCCAGCACCCTCTCTACAGTGTGATAATGTTCAATGTGGAATTCAGGCGATATAAAAATGTATTTGAAGTCTATTTTGTGGGATTCAGCTGCAGCTAAGTTTGATCTATTTACATATGTGGAGAAGATCTCAAAACACGAAACAATGATGCTGCTCGCCCTGCAGATGTGTTTGTGCATATGCTCTGTGAAACATATCTGCATATCTATGTAGAATCTGTAGGCGATGGGACAAGATTTTGTTTTCCATCTGTAGTCCGAGAAGTATTGAACACTCACATTAGATCTGCAGGTAAACAGTCACGTGGAGAGAGGAGGAACACACTGGCTGAAATGCAATCTTGGAACCCATCATCTATCATCTTGCGAACATTTACTTTATATAAGTTTTCTTTAATTTATCTCCATTCACATGCAGATATCTGTTTATAGACATCAGCTGAAATGGCCAGTGTATAGAAAAGGAAGTTGTGATACGGATATCCGTTAGCTACACCGGATCAGCCCGAGATGTTGGCCCTCGCCCCCAGAGGCTTTATCACCGTTGAACTGATAACCGATGGGGTCTGAGATTGCTTTGTGTGTAATCTTTGTGTGTGTGTGTGTGTGTGTGTGTGTGTGTGTGTGTGTGTGTGTGTGTGTGTGTGTGTGTGTGTGTGGCTCTGGAAGACTGTGTGTGAGCTATTAAAGCCCAGAAACTGTTAATGGGGCCTGCAGGGGCTCAGACATGTGTGTCTGCGGACAATGCATGACTGTGTGTACCAGCATGTATGCATGTTTGTCACGTGTGTGTGTGTGTGTGTGTGTGTGTGTGTGTGTGATAGGGCTTTTGTCTGTGTCCAGCGCAATGCATTATTCTTCATTAGAAACAGATGAGTGACTCTGTCTATTCCAGGACTGCCCCTGGGTTCAAGTCAATCCACCACCCAGGCACCCACACACACACACACACACACACACACACTATGCACCGTGTCTGTCTTGGACAACGAGAACTGAGTCAGATGCTCAGGAGAAATTTGCATTTTGGAGTTGTATCACAGCCAATATGACAGATTCATCTCTGCATATGAATACAGACACAACATAGAGAGGTACATCAACATTTCAGTGAACTCCTTTCTTATATTATATAACATTAATGAATAACAGAGGGAATAAACATTCAACTTTGTCAGAATAGGAAACGTCTTGTGTTAAAAATGGTCAAAAATAAAGTGCCGTGTGTTTCTTCATGTGAAGTGATTTGAAATGAGAAGTTCTATTCAGTAATCTCTGTAAACAGATTTTGCACATAAATATCTGACAAAATATACAAGATAAGAAGTATTTTCAAGGAGCAAAAGCAGTGCCAGTGCCTAATAGAGCACAAATTTAAATTACCACATGTAAAAGAGCTCAAAAAAATTTGGATTAACTTGCCATATATCAAATAGGAGTTGAAACGATTGGTAGATTAATCAATTCGTCAGTCCATAGCATATTAATCCGCAACTATGTTGATAACCAGTGTTGGGGAGTAACTAGATACATGCAACAGAGTTACGTAATTAAATTACAGACGTTCTCTAATGATATGTTGTCCAAGTTGTACTGACCAATCAAGTTTGAGGGGCAGGTTAACAGTCTGTGTGGTTGGCTGAGGAAGCAGAACGCATCAGCCAATATGCAATCTCACAACCCACTGGCTATCATCTGACATGATCTGGCTTTTTATTACCTTTTTGTTTTTAATTTATCTGCATTCATTTGCACATATCTGTTGAGCGAGATTAGCCAAAATGGCTGGTGCACAAAAGAGGAAGACTTGGCCCAGATATTTACTTGCTACACCAGATTTTTACACCAGAACAGTGGTTCCCAACTGGTCCAGCCATGGGGTCTAAATTTCTCCTGAGTCATTAGTTCAAGGTCCACATAGTTTATTATATTCAGTGTCATACTTGTGTTTGGCCATGATGTTGAGCTAGATTACTGTCTCTGTTTCCTCTACAGCAGGAAACTGCACTTCAAAGTAAAAGCTCTGTGCTGGAAATTTACTGTATTTAAAATAAAGTGTGTTTTTTACAAACTTGACATGTTCGCGACTCACTTGCGGTCCATTCAGAATGGACCCCCGGCAGACTCTTGGACCACGACCCACCAGTTGGGAACCACAGTCCTAAAATGTTGGCCCTCGCCCGCAGAGGCTTATTGTTGTCAAATCGACCACTGATGGGCTCTGAAATTGTCCTGTGAGTAATTAAAGATTGAACATTATTTTGTCTTTTGATCATATTAAGATGTAACTTTAAAGGTATACAGTGCAGGATTGTCAGTTACTGTTTGTAATCACCAGCAAAAGTGCAAGTAAAAGACAACCCCAGATTCACTCTCGTTTGGGGTTTCATCTTGCTACGTTTTTGGCACTGTGTCTCTTGGCAACCTGGTCTCACTCTGAAGTCATCGAAATCTGGAGCTTGGGCAGTGACTTGCTACCCTGGAAATACAGAGTTCTTGCTAGAGCACAATTTGAATTTGCTCAGCGAGTCACTCTGGCAATCAGTAATGATGCTCCTTACCTATGCCCATGAAACCGAGCTGCACCAATCACATCAGTGTATCTGATATAGGCGGGCCAGAGGCGAGCTAAACAGATGACGACAGCGATGTGACGACGAAGTCCGGAATCAATAAACATTGCAAGATGGCTACGGATGAACACCAGTTGTTTGAAACGACTTTGGCCGCTACAATGAACGAGTTAGACTTGGCTTTTTCTCTAAAAGAGGAACAGAAGACGGTGCTCGAATCTTTCCTTTGCAAGAAGGACGTTTTTGCTGTTTTGCCGACCGGATACAGCAAGAGTCTAATCTACCAGTTAGCTCCGCTGGTAGCTAAGCTCTGGATACGTCACCCCGTGTACTGTTCTGATTGGTCATAGTGTTATCCAATTGCGTGCAGTGATATTTTCAAATGCATGCTTGGTGCCACCCCTCGAGTTGGGCCATTTGTATTCCTCATAGCCAGACCCTAAATCTTTCTAGATTTGGGTTTGGATTTCCAGGCTAGTGACTTGCAGCATCACACACTGATGAAAAAAGCTGTCCTTTAACGTTGGCATGATACACAGCTGATAGCTGTTATAGTTTAATGGTGCTCGGCGGTGTCAGGAGGAAACGCAGCAAGACAAGAATGAAAGTTAAGGCGGTTAAAGTCTGAGTAGGGTGGATGGGTCCAGCAAACACCGACTTTCACCTGAGAGAGCGGTGTTTGTGTCCCATAAGACTATAAAGCTAAACCCTGATCTTTTTTCCTAAACCCAACCATGTGTGTTAGTTGTTAGAGGAAAAAAAAATCAATTTGTTCTGTTGTACTGATGTAGTGCTTTTATTTTGAAAGAGACTGTATGTAAACAGTAAATTTCCTGTGAAAAGAAAATTGTATTTTGAAAGAAGACAATGCATGTAACAGGCAGAACTTGACACAGCAACTCAGAACATCAACAACCAACGCACCCAGGGTACCTTGCATGTCGTATCTGGACGTGGAAGGTCTTTGACCAATCGTCGCTATGTGACGAGGTCGGAGTGAGAATGTGTTGCTCTTGGATGCGGCTGCTTACAGCTGGCACCTGGTCACTACCTGTTTATAAAGCCCTCACCTCACCTGAGCACTGTGGGCGTACACACTCATAAACGTCCTGAAAATACAAGTAAATAAGAAAATACTGTGAGAGTTTCTGCAGAAAAATACACCACCACACACTTCTAGTGGGTCATAAGTGACGACTGAGAAGGATTACTTCTGCATGAGCTTATACATTGTTTTTTAAGGAAAATCCTGCACAGTATATCTTTAAAGACCCTCATCACATTTGAGTCTTAAAGACAAATCACCTTAAAAATGTGCCTCTGGCCAAAAATATTGACGCGAACTGCACCCTGTGCACTTTTGCAATAACTTATTTACTCACAATCCAGAATATCACATTCACACTATCTAAAATATAAATAACTCCTTATTTGGGAGCTCATGTGCTGAAATACCTTAAGACGGCAGTCAACCAGTTGTCATTCAGACCAAGTTTTTCTGAGATATAACTGGAGGAATATAAATTGAATTTTCAGTATGGATAGACTTGCATGATGAGCCTCTCTGCTATCTATCAGGCGGCTTTGACTGAATATTGCCTACCTCCACATTGCCGGCTACTTGGTGGGATGGAATTATCCAGTATGCTAACACCTCACTATTTCTGCTTACTCAGGACGGATAAAGCTTTTGCATTTGTTTGTGTTTGTTTGTGTGTTTTTTTCCCTCAACATTGAGAAATTTCTCAACTGTAAAAATTAATTTCCAACTCATCAGTGTTCAGCGTAATATCTTGTGCAAAGATGGGAGAAAATGAGACTGTGTGTGTGTAATTCTTTAAAACAGCTAATTATTAGAATCAAACAAAAACAACACAACCAGTTGACAATGAATCCAGCCGTGTGTTAAAGTCTGAACATGCGTTAACAACAGGATTCCTCCACATAAAGACTTCATAGCCTCCACTACATTGTAAAATTAGCACCAGTGTGGAGAGAAAGACAGACGGACAGAAAAACAGAGACAGAGAGACTGTATGGAGAGAGCAGATTACATAAGTCCTTCACCTCACATGCCTGACTATGTGACTGCAAAATGCCCAAGAGACTGAGGGATGGAGGAAGGCAGCGAGAGGAGAGGAGAGGAGAGGAGAGAAAAGGAGGTGGAGGGGGGAGCGGAGTAAATTGGAGAAAATTAAGTGGAAGAGGGGAGAGAAGAGGGATTTGAGCGAGAGAGACGGGGTGAGCGGGAGGGAGAAAGAGAGAGAGGGAGAGGGAGGCTGATGAGAGGTTTATAAAAAGGAAAGTGAAGATGATGTAGAGGGCGTATGAAGTGGGCCTCTGTCATTCTAGTTAATGCCAGTCGCCTCGCCTCAACGATGGCAAAAAGACTGCCGCCAAAGAGGGCTCCGATATGCAGCCTGACAAAAGCACTTATCAGATCTAGCACGGCTTGAAAAGTGCTGATGTGCAGACAAAATGTTGAAATCAAGTCAACTGGAAGGCAGATTGATGACCTTATTCAAATTGTCTGGCTGATGCAATGTGTCAGAGAACATGTTTTGCATTCATTTTTTTACTCCTTTTGGAAACTGCTGCATTTATCCTTCACATTTTAATAAAAGACAATTTAAATGATGTGACGAAATATAGTCTCTGCTTCCTTTTATGTTCTGAAGTGTTCTTGTGCTGAAGATAAATGTGTCATCAAAATAACATGACTAACTCCTCAAATTACATGTTAACGCAGCTCCTTTTTTGAAGAGATTTGGTTCATGCTGCACAGCGACACAGCCGCTGTTACAAATCCAAATCACTGGAGCTGCGGAGGATTAAGTGTGTTGCTCAAGGACACTTCAGAAGGACAGATGCTTTTTCCAGTTCCTCTGCTTGAAAGGCGAGCTCCCCACCACCAAGTACATTTACTCAAGTGCTGTACTTAAATACAAATCTGAGGTACTTGTACTTGAGCATTTTCATTTCAGTTCATTTCAGTAGAACTTTATTTATCCTGAAGGAAATTCTTGTGCCTGAGAAAGCTTCACATCACAGTACAGTAATCACAATTTAATGTTCACAACCAGTAACAACCAGACAACCAATGGGTTCCCCGGGTCAGGGTCACTCACTGGGCCCAGTTCCAGACACAGTAGTAGGAGCAAAAGCAGAACCAATGCCTGATAGAGTAACAAAGGGAGTAAGATAGGTACAAGAGTTACTAAAAATGAGCTAAAATGGTGGAAAAAAGCGACGACACCCGATACGCAACGTTATACTGATTTTTTTATAACAATGAGATGAAATATTTCAAATGATTTGCGAAAAAATGACATTGCACCTCACTGACAAGTGATTATGATGCTGAAAAGTAATGTTGCATGTGATGTTGAGAAAATATTGAACAAGATTTTTATTGACACTTCACACACAAATTCACAAATTCACACAGTACAGCCAGAGGGAAATACTGTACTTTTTACTACTACTACTACTACTACTACTACAGTTATTACAATTGCACTTGCGATTACTTTACAAATTTAAATTACCACATACAAAAGAGCTCAAAAAGTATGCATTTTGATGATTAAACTTCACAAAATTAAACCAAATTAGAGTTTAAATGATTGTCGATTAAATAATATAATAATAATAATTTGACAGTCCATAGAATATTAATCTGCAGCAATGTTGATTGTATGTCATTATATTGAAGTTACTAATAAAAACATGGGTTTTCTTCAGAATTTATTCTTTTTGGTAAAAAGCTTTCATGTAGAACATTCATTCTGTTTATTTGCAACTTTTGCAGGAAGGCCTTCTTTTGGCATATACCCTGACAGCAAAGCTACTGGGACAAATTTGAGTGCAGCACTTGTGTTTTTAGTTTCTTCCCCAGTTTAAAGGTCCAGTGTGTAGGATTTAGTGGCATCTAGTGTTGAGGTTGAAAAAATGAAACTTCTCCCGTGTGCCAAGCTTGTAGGAAAACTATAGTGGCTGACTTGAAAACATGTATGGCTTGCAGAGCCAGTGTTTTATCGGTCCATTCTGGGCTACCGTAGAACAACATGGCGGACTGTGGAAGAGGACAGTAGAGTGTGCCAGGGCTGACGTCAAAACCCGGAAGTTTAGCATTGCGCTGGTTCCCGGAAGAGAAAGTGAATGTGATTTTTGCATTGCGTTTTGGATTATGTCAGAAAATAAGCTCTGTGTTTTGTTCAGCGAGATAATCTTCACATATGAACACCTTTCATACTGCATTTGAAGCTTAAATGCGATCGCCAGAAGTAAAAAGCTAACGTTAGGCTTTAACGGACTACATGACTACTCCATGGTCGCATGACTCTTGACGTCACCGCCACTAAGCTTTCAGCTGATTTCGGCCGCTTTATTTTAAAAACATTGTATAATGGAGAAATCGGACTGTTTAAACTAAATAAGAAGCTGTAATGGCGGACTGCCAGCACTCTCGCCTATTTGGGGGTGATGACGTTTAATGTCCCCGACAGGGTTTGTAGTCGTATTGAGCATCTTGTTAGCAAGCGCCTTTTTTACGACACGTAAAAGCTTCAAAATTCACAAGTAGGGTATTTACTGATGTGTTTTATGTCGTAGAACAAAACCTGAAACTCGCTTAAGCTTTTGTTAACCACAGACCGTATTTGAGACATTTTACCAAAATCCCATTCAAAAAACGAGACTTTTAGACGAGAGAACCGGAAGTGCTAAAAGCGCTAACGGAGTTCCGGGTTTACTGGCACACTCTATACCTATTCTGCCAAAAGATGTCCCTAAATCCTACACAATAAACCCTTAAAACATTTGTTAGAAAAGTAATCAAAAAGTATCCAATGTAATAGGTTACATTACTTTGCTAATGAAAGTAGTTACATTATTTTATACATCTTTGATGGGAGATCACGGCCTTGCAGTCGCTGCATGTTTCAAATGGCCTTTGGTTTCTTAAATCTTTTTATGTATGTAATTGTTCTTACCGGTGTTATTCTGTTTTATATTTGTGTACATGTTATATTGCTATATAACTGTGTGTCATTCTTTGCACTTTGGTCAACTACGTTCCAAATATTGAGGGCAACATGTTGCCTGCAATCCCACCCCAAAATTCTACACCTGTGCCTAAGCAACAATTTTGATGAAGGACTTGTAATGGAGTATCTTTCAGTGTGTACTTTTTAGGGCCATCCTGAATAACAAGTTTTGGGGCTTTGAAGCTTCAGGGAGAATTACCTTCGACACATCAGTGATTGTGTTCATTATTCATAAACTTTGCTATTACTATAATTATGAGTCTGATGAGAGATGAAAACAAAAACAGGCTTTTCATTGAAGCGAAAACAGCTAAAAAATATGCATTAATAAATTACAGCCATACCCCATAAAACAAATTTGCTCATATGTAGGCCTATAAATAAATAAATAAATAGACTGTGGTCTGTGTTGAATAATGATGGATTACTGTTTCTTATTTCATGCGTTACTTATATAATATTGGGGTAATGCCCCCCCCCCCCCCAAAAAAAAAAAAAAAAAAAAATAAATAAATATATATATATATATATATATTCAATGGCCTGTATATATGGGTATATATTCAAATACCCATTTGGATGTTGATTACTGTGACTACTGTAAAAGCTTTGAATCTTTGAAGCAGAGAGGATCTGAATACTTCCTCCATCACTGTGTCTTTCTGCTTTGTCACTATTATTAGGTGTGGTTGCACACTGGCTGAAACAACCTGACATGTGTCACCCAATCTGTGATTTGAATGAAATTAAGAGAAAGAATATGCAAGAACATCACAAACAAAGTGACACAACTGGACAGGAAGGAGCAGCTGCAGTGAAAGAAGCAAGGAGGTGTCAAAATTGGCAAAAGAAGAGAGAAGAAGGGAAACGGCCGGAGGGAAGATGAGGAGGAGTGAAAGATGGGGAAAGGCTGGGAACAGGAGGATGGAAGAAATTAAGGTCGACTACACCTTCTGAAGCATATATTGTAAAATAAAAAGGACCTCCCAGTGTCTCAGTGAAATGTTTGGCAGCGTGGAGTCACTTGTGTTATTGGGATCCACCTTCCTGCTCACAGTGAAGAGTTGACATTTGATGAGTCTGTTTAAAGTGGCTGAACAAAAGGGTTACAGAGTCAACTCCCGGCGCTAACAGGAGCGCAAATCCCCACATGTGAGGGGAGATTAGCCGCAGATTTTCTCCGTTTATTATTTCCAGAGACACTGATCTACTGGCGAGTGTGATTGATCGTGGAGATTATCTGAATGGTTCTTGAGTTTACAAAGGATTTTCTGAAGGTTGTGCTGATTCCAGGAACGAACGGGAGCTTTGATTTATTTTGTGAGCTTGTAAATGCCCCGGATATTGCTAACTTCAAGATGATTGCCACATTGCCAGGCCTCTTTTAGGGAGTATTTCAGCAGGTACAGAGCTGAGCAGCAGATGTCGCTGTTGGCCTACAAAAAGCAGTCATGGTTGCATGGCTTTTCAAGTGGAGCCACAAAAGAGAAATAAATTGATGTTGCTTTTTGTCCAATAAAAAAACAAACTTAAAGCATGTTGATGATCACAGTCAATTGTTAAATACCATAACTGTGGCTTAAGTGGAACATAGATATTCAGTTGTAGCATAAATAATAAAAGTGATGTCTGTGACCAGTGACTGACGTTCATTAGAAACATCTGGCTGTTATGCGAAAGGTATAATTACCCCCCCACACAACAATGTACTGTAACTGCTCTGTTTCTTTCCTCACACTCTGTAATTACAGGCCATTACAGGCTTCCATAGTACAGATTGACCTTAATGAAATTAGGGAGACCTCTGACGCACTCATTCACACACACATTCTCACGCACATGTCCACTGTGTAGCTCATGGACACTAAAATCAGGTGTGCACACACACACAGAAAAGAAATCAGATTACTAACACACAGCTGTGGAGCAGGGATAGAAAACCTCGCAGAGCACATTCATATCACAGTCTGTCGCTTTGAATCTTCATTTATGCACAGTCTGGATCATGGTGACAACGTTTTACACAGATGTTGTATGAATTATAGATTATAAATATAGATTAAGTCATATAAAATCCTGGGTGGCTCGTATATCCCACAGCGACCCTGCTGTTGTTTTCATCCTCGAAGGAACTTATTAATTTTTTTATCTTTATTTAGAAGAGAAATGAGCATTCAGGCTGTTTGTAAACAATGGTTGGCTTCCTGTTTTCATGAACACATTCAAGCCAGTTTTTGGCCACGGAGCAGCTCTGCTCGACCACCTTGATGGTGTTTGTTGAAAAGGGGATTTTCCCAAAGGGATAAGGTCCAAATGTTGAGGTCATGTGGACACTTCTGTCAACACCTACTGTTCCTTTCTTGACAAAATTTTCAATTTGGGCTTCTATTTTCTGCTCGTCTTATCCTCTCCTCAGAGTGCGCACACACACACACACACACACACACACACACACACTCCTGCTCCCTTTCTTCAAACCTTCCTTCCCCTTTTCATCTCATCCTTCATTTCTCCCTCTCACTGTTGCCCTCCCTCCCTCCCTTCCTTCCTTCCTTCCTTTCTTTCTTTTCATCACCTCTTCACCCACAGCTTTTCCTGAAGGGGAGAGCAGAAATGGTGGTAACACTTTATCCATTTTACCCAGTAATCGAAATCAGTTTGGTTAGTGCATCCACTGTTTTGCGTAGCAAGGCTGATATAAACATTGAGAATCCATTGTTACATCTCTCCTGCTCAAACCGGAGCGGGTGTGACACAAAATATACATGTTGACTATAAAGGCCCTGTTTTCTGTGACACATTCTCTTCACTGTACATTCATGTAAGCAGTTCACACTTTACATTTTATGCACAACAGTGACACAACGCCTCGATGTCAGGACAGGTCTGCGGCTGTCTGACGACAGACTCGCAGCTGCTGCTGTGCTGGTGACATGTTGCTTTTGTCGCACAGCCTGTAGAAAAGATGTTAGTCTGAGTGCTTAGCTCTTCTCAAGCTGAAGTTGTGCAGAGTGATGTTGAGGGTTTGTTATGGTCACCAAACTCTAGACAACTTCAGTAAAGTGCAACAAAACAAGCAGGAGAGTGACAAAGGAGATGTCAATGAAGCGCAGCCTGAACACGCCCACACAGTCCCTGAGGAGAGGTCTACCCTGCCCACTATATTTATAAAAATATCACTCAGTATACCTATATGTTTTATATGTATTATATAATATATATATTTAATTTTATTTCTTTCATTACTTGGTGGCACGGTGGTGTCATCAGCACCACAGCAAGACAGCTCCACGCACAACCTGCTGGCCCACTCAGGCCCCTCAGTGTGGAGTTTGCATGTTCTTCCTGTGTTAGCGTGGGTTTTCTTCCTCACACAGTCTGAAGACATGCAGGTTAGGTTAACTGGTGACTCTAATGTGAGGGTGAATGGTTGTGTGTCAGCTCGGTGATAGTCTGGCGGCCTGTCCAGGGTGTACCCTGCCTCCTGCTCAGTGTCAGCTGGGATCAGCTCCAGCCGCCCTGCGACCCTTACAGTACGAGGATAAGCAGTCACAGAAAATGGATATCTTATACTGTAAATGAGCCAGTGTGAGCCAACAGGCTCATTTTCAGCTGTTGTCACTTGACCAGATGTTGAATTTGCCATGAAAACAACAATAAAACACACATCATGTAAACTTAAAACAGACGAAAGCAGCCAAAAGCATGAAACAGGTGAACAAGATAAAAAGCAGAGATAGTCAAAATACAAAAAAAAATTTGAGCAGACAATCAACATAAGCACCTAAAATGTGACATCATATAATCATGTGCCAACAGAAGACAAGGTATAACTAACAAAGTGAGCACAGGAATGATAACATGACCTTTAGGAAGAGTATGTAACACAATAATGTCAGCTGAAATGTTCCCTTACCAGTGTTTTGATGCTCTCAACCTCATCTTCAGCCAATGGAAGTGGTTTAGGTCACTATATGACCTATAAGTGGTTAAAAAAAACAGGTTTTAGTAATTGTTCATTTGAAAACAACCTGTTGCTGCCTGTTTGGTTTACTTGACAAATGACAGCTTGCACCCCAGCCAGCATTTGTATGTGGGGCCCATGTGGGTAGTAAATGGACTGACATATAGGTCCTATATGGGACTGCTCATGGGTTCCATATTGGCCCCATGCCAATTGCCCACATCGTTGGTTTGCCCAGTGGGCCCCAGATAAGATGCCCATTTTGGGCCCATACCCACATTGGCACCCAGGTAGCCCAAGCATAACCATGTGGGGCCCACTGGGGCAAACCAACGATGTGGGCAATTGGCATGGGGCCAGTATGGAACCCATGAGCAGTCCCATATAAGACTCATATGTCAGCCCATTTACTACCCACATGGGCCCCACATACAAATGCTGGCTGGGACAGTTCGATTTCAGTTGATTGTGGAAACTGTTTTTAAAAATTAAAGACAAAATACTATGAAAAAAAATATAACTGAAATGTGTGTTGATATAAAGATTCGGCCACATATTACTTGAACCAATCAACTCATGTGAACACTGTGACAACATAAAGGCTGTTTTCACACTTAGTCCTTTTCAGACCTCTAAACGGACTCAGAGCAGTGACTCAGCATTTTTTGCGCATATGTGAACATTCCAAGCGAACTCAGATCCCTCTGAAGCAAACCGAACTCAGACCAGCTCCCAACGTGGTCTGAGTTCGGTTTGCATCAAGTCCACAGTGTGGTTCACTTAACCTGTGCCTTGTGAACACAAAGCACTCAGGGTTTACTTTGCTCTGAAGTCATTCTATTTGGGCAATCCCAAAATTGTTTAGATAGCTGTGATAGTGCCATTGGTTCACTAGCATCCTACTGTCACTCCGCTGTGAAGAACCTTGGTGTGATTTTTGATTCTGCCTTTAAACTGGATAAACAGATTAGTTCAGTTGTTAAGACAAGCTTCTTTCAATTGATACTCCTGAGTAAGGTGAAGGCCTACCTCCCTCCACATGACTTTGAGAGAGTAATTCATGCCTTCATCTCTTCGCATTCAGATTATTGCAATTCTTTGTAATGTTGGACTCGACCAGTCATCACTGTGCCGTTTGCAGGCGGTTCAAAATGCAGCAGCCTGCCTGTTAACAGGAAAGAAATGGTGTGATCACATCACACCTGTACTGGCCTCATTACACTGGCTTCCAGTCCATTTCAGGATCCAGTTTAAAATTTTAATGCTTGTTTTTAAGAGTCTTAATGGCCTGGCGCCATCATATTTGACTGAGCTTTTACAGCCTCACACCCCAATTAGAGCATTGAGGTCTACAAATCTATTACTGCTGGAGGTTCCGAGCTCCAGGCTCAAAAGCAATGGCGATAGAGCCTTCTCAGTGGCAGGTCCTAACCTTTGGAACAGCCAAAGAGCTGCCCAAAATCTGGAGCATTTTAAATCCCTTTTGAAAACACATTTCTTCTCTCTGGCCTTCGGCACTCCTTAAGCATGACATCTTGTTCTTATCATCTTTTATTGTTCACTGTATAATGTTGTATTGTTTATTTAAATAGGCCTGTGTTTTTTTTTATTATTTATCCTCGCCTGTTCAGCACTTTGGTCAGCTAAGGTTGTTTTTAAATGTGCTATATAAATAAATTTGAGTTGAGTTGAGTTTGCCATTTTATTTAGCCCTCTAGATCATGCTGTTGCACTGTTGCCTGAAAAAACAGACAAAACCATGTCGGCCTGTAACGCTTGCAAGGATGCAGGACGAGGAGCAGTTTGGTCCATGGAAGATACTGCACGTCTCCAGATGTGGAATGTAGATTACATCAAATGGCAACAGTCTGCAGCACAGACACACTAAGGTTTTCCTCAATTTTAAGTTCATCTGAAAGCGACGGCCTTCATAACCGCACTGCAGTGCCATGTCAAAATAGACAAAATAAAACTACATCAATACATATTACATATATACTGTAGTGTGAACAGAAATGGGACTGAGGCCCCATCAGAGCTGAAGTTAACCAGAAAGGGTTAGAACTGACCATGCGAGTCCTGTTTCTGTTGGTCCACTTTTTGGTGCACTTTAAAAGGACTGAGTTCGGTTTGTTTAAAAAGGACTACATGTGAAAACACCCTTAAACTCTTATGACGCTCACTGTGCTTAAGTATTCTTCTTTTACTCTACATGATGTCTGAGATACTGAGTGTGTGGATGCAATTTCTAACATTTTCACACCTCATTTAAAAGCGTTCTGTCTTCTAGTTTTCACCACAGAGTTATTACACATTTGTCACTACCAGGCAAAGCTCAGTAGAACCAGTCATTTGTTATCTCAGGATAATGGGAAAATTAAGTCTGGTGTCAAACTAACAGGCGAAGACAGAATTATGACAAACCGCAGCTGCCTGCAGCTTCCTCACTGCTCTGCATCATTTGCTTTGTGAATACTACTTAATGGTTTTTGCACTTTTCAAAAACCTGAAGAAAATGTGGCTGAGGCTAAAGTCTCATAAAATCTTAAATGTATGAAGGCATCTTCTTTAGGTGTGTAATGATGGACTTATTCTAATAATGACCCTGTTTTAATAAAGGTTTATTTAGATATTTTCAGAACTATGGTGGCATTAAATCCAGTAAACACAGCCACACCCTCGTTAGGCCAAAGCTTTTTTATTTTCCAACGTCTGTATTTCTTGACCTACTGCTTGCTTACAGAAATTGTGTCATAGTTCACAAACCCAGCTGGAAGAAGCGTGAACTTGGATATTTCCACTGATGACACAATTAGGTAATCTTTTTTAGATCTTTAAAGGGACAGTTTGGATATTTTGAAGTGGTGTTGTATGAGGTATTTAAAGGGGCAATAAGCAAAATCGTTTCACTGCTAGGTTAGCTGTTGTGTGCTGCCTGTAGAGCAAAACAAAGTGTCATGAGCCATTTCTCCCTCTGCCTCTGCTTCAGCGGGGGCTGGAGAGGTCATGCTATACTCCAGATGAAATTACACCTCTAGTTCTTCACATAGCAATTTTTTAATTCCTTCAGTCTAGAAATGATGAATTTCGCTTACTGCCCCTTTAACCATAGTATTTAACATAGTATTTTAATATAGTAAAGGGTGGTCCGTTTGGAGAAGCAGACTGGACTAATGTACTGCTGTGGACGAGGGCAGCAGACTGTTCCTTTAAGTGTGCATCTCCTGACCCACCTTATCATAAATATATACTTTCAACAAAAATAGTTTTCTGACCTTGTGAACTTTCCCCTACAGTCGCCATGCTGCCATCAGGTTGCACACATCCAAATCTCCTTTGTCCAAGTAATCATTTCACATTGCGTCAAAGCCCAAATGAATCCCAGACTAATTCTCAGAATCAGCACATCAGCAGCGTCATTGGGAGCCTCATCTCCCCATCACTGTGAGATGTGCTGAATGTTATCAAACACGCTTGATATTTTGTCAGAGCTCTCCCTGAAATGCAACCCGATGCCCTCGAGAGTGCATATTCAGAAAATCTCAGTTTACAGTTGGAAAATGTCACATCAGTTCAAACATCCTCTGATGGGCCAACTGTTTAGCATCTGTTAGGACATGTTGACTGTGAAATAACACTCACAGTGTGTTTGTATTGTTCGAGAAGCAACCTGACACTTGAGGTTTTTTTGAAAGCTGCAGTGTGAGGTGTTAGATGTTTTAGAGATGTTCGTTATAAAAATGGATTTTTAATTCAAGTGAAGTCCTTTACAACAAAAATAGGCTACAACTATAATATGTATCATGAAATATGGCCTTGAAAAGAGACTGTAAGCAAGTGATTTACTGTATGTGCAAAACAAGTGCTACAGTATGACAGTTTCTGGGTCAGTGACGGTTGTAATAAAACTTTAAAACAAGACACAATAAAACCATTGCAACATTTACAACCCTCCCTCTATCCAAACTTTCACTTTATCCAGAGCTACTGGTTTGACACTGCTGCTATGTTTATTTTTCAGAGCTGATATTTTTGTGGCAGGCTACCTTCTTGGATACTTTCCAAGGAAATGCAACTGATTCATATGCTACAAAATATCATTTTATTTTACAGATATACTTTGCCGATTTTCAACCAGCTTTGTGTCATTGCATTGTGGGTCGTATGTGTAAATAAAGTGTGGCAAACTTCACTCCATCTGGGGCGTCGGTGGCTTAGTGGATAGAGCAGGTGCCCCATGTACAAGGCTGTTGCCGCAGCAGCCCGGGTTCGACTCCAGCCTGTGGCCCTGTGCTACATGTCACTCCCTCTCTTTCTTCTTCCCCCTTCACACTTGACTGTCCTATCAATTAAAGGCAAAAATGCCCTAAAAAATATCTTAAAAAAAAAAAAAAAAACTTCCCTCCATCTTACAGCACCCAGATCTCCCTGCTCATCCCTTAGCTCAAATCCTATCTGGTGGATTTTCGGTGGCTCCAGGGCTGTTGCTGGAGCTACAGTTTGTACTTCAGCATTTTTGGACACCCAAACTCCAGTCAGTCTGTAAAACAAGGCAGTGTTGCACAAATATAAACCAAGATTGTGTTACTGTATTGCCTATTTCTCTCCTAAAATGTCTTCAGAAACATATTTTAGTGCACTGTTTGGCTGTAATATGAGAATTTGTGCCATAGTGTTTCCTGTATTGTAAAAAGGAGGGTGAAAAGATCAAACAGTAAAACTGAGCAGTGCTGATCAAATATGAACCAATATTCTATTACTGCATTGCCTATTTTTCAGAAACATATTTTATCTTAACTGTAATGTGGTATGGTTTGTTACCAGCTGGTTGCCATTGTTTCCCTGTGGAAAAACGGCCAAGCTGGCAATACATCAGCCACCAGTGGAAGCACGTATGGTGCAGTGCATTCTGGTAGTTGCAGGTTTTCTACCTCTTGAGTAAAACCGATGCCACAGCCCTTTTTATCTGTTTTCTCTCTCTGTCTTCTACATATACAGTCTAGTTTTATGAAAAGACCATCTTTCTAGTAGTAAAGTATTTCTTAGGTGAGCTATGACTTAAAAGGGTACTTCGCAGATTTTCAACCAGCTTTGTATCAAAACAATGTTGGTAGTGTGTGTAAATGAACGGCAGTAAACTTCCCTCCATCTAACCAGTGGATATCCCTCCACGCCCCCTGGTGAAATTCTGCTGGATGATGTAATTTATATCAGTAGTCTGTGCACAGACATAATTTATGTCATTTGGTGGAGTTTCGCTGGCTCTCGGCTGTTGCTCGAGCTAGAACCTGTACTTTGGCATTTTTGTATTGCTCGCCACTCATGCCGCAACCGTGGACACAAAAAGTACAGAAGCAGATCAAGAGACAGACCCACCTCTCTCTCACAAAGGTCGACTAAAATCCAATCAAACGGTAAAACTAGGCAGTGCTAATCGAATATATATCAGGATTGTGCTACCGTATTGCCTATTTCTCATCTACAATGTTTTTAGAAACATATTCTAGTGCTGTGATTAACTGTAATAGTGAGTTTGTGAACAGGAAGTGGGCACCATACTGTTTCCTGCACAGTAAAACTCAGCAGTGTTGATCAAACATGAACCAAGTCTCTGTTCCTGAGTTGCTTATTTTTCACCTCACGTTCTCAGAAATGTTTCAGCTTGCTATTTAGTTGTAAGAGATTGAGATTGTTTCTTGCCAGCCAGCTGCCATTGTGCATTACGTCAACCACCAGCAGGAGCGTCTGTTGGTCTGGTGCATTCTGGTAGTTGTATGTTTTCTACCTCCTGATCAAAAGCATCCTTTTCCTCCATTTTCTCTGGTTTTATCACACCACTTTCAAAAGTGTTGCGTCTTCCTACTGCATAGACATCCTAGTTTTATTAAAAGGCCATCTTTCTGGCAGTGAAATACCTCTTTAAATTCAGAACAGATTGGTGGCAAGCACCCATGTTAAACCAGGCAGTCATTCTTATGCACCTAAACCCACACACTGGAGAAAGTGAGATACATTTGCTGTGGGTGGACATGATGCCATGCGACAGCTAATGATATATCTAGTCACATTGGCTCTTCAGGTGCAGAGACAAGTGAAATAAAAGGCTATGCAAACGACGGCTGAAACTGTGTGAGGAACATAAACTCACTGTATGCTTCAGTATTAGGCTTGCTGCTGAGTGAACTTGATAACACTAATAGCAGTGTGTTCTTGGACTTTTGGTAAACAGCAGGAAGACAACTGCCTCTGCTGGACACAGAGCACACTGAGTTTCATCATTCGAGCTTGTGTGTTGTGTTTGGACAAATTCATGATGTCGCCATGGTCACTTGTTACTGCTGTCCTTAGTCCTGTCTCATAATCCATACAGCTTCTGCTCTCACGGGAGTTTCATTGCAACATCTCAAAGTACCCACACACTTACTAATATCATGAAGGTCACTGACAAACATACAGAAATCATCAATAGACTTACGTAGACATAACACACATACTTGTTCATATAACATACTGGGAGGAGGACAGACCAGACCATCTGGACATCTTTTAGGACCAGGCAGGAGCAGCCATAGTGTAGAGGGGACAAGGCACTAGTCTGTAATGGCTTTTGGAACAAACGAGAACTTGGATCTATTACTGAACAGAGGCAATACTGTCACCCAAATGACAACAAATTAAAGGTTAAGTGTGATCCAGACATTCAGGAGGCTTTTACTGTATGCCAAATTATATGTAGAGGTCTCGTCCTTTCCAGAACAAACAGAACCTGTGATTTAAACACAGTAAAGCAGTTTCACATTACAAATCAGTGTAACTCCGACGCTGCTAGCTGTAGTTGGGCTTCTAACTATGGGGGCCGATATGAAAACGTGAATGGCCCTATGTGGAGCCAGTGTTAAGTTTGGCCATTCTGGGCTACTGTAAAAATAAGGCGGTGCAACATGGCAAATTAGGACCCGCTCCCTATGTAGATATAAACAGCTCATTCTAAAGCAGGATTTATACTTCTGCGTCAAAACAATACCATACCTACGGCGAAGGCTCTGTGTCGTCACCGTAACCTACGCTGTAGCCTGACGTGCACCTCCCCAGAAAGTTATCGACACGTTGTGGCGATGCAGACCTCCTGTCTATTTTTGTAAGTTGAAACCATTTCCCTCAGAGGAAATAAAGCTGTTATTTACTTTAATTTCACAGATAAGAAACAATAAACTGTGAAGACAATAAAGCCTCCACAAAAATCGCGTTTTAGGTCTTTTGTGTGATTTATCCTGGCTTCATATGAGTAGAGGAAATCTCAGCTTGTCACTAGGCTAATTTATACAATGTAAAACGCCATAGGCTTGTACTAATAACGTTAGCATGTTGTATTTGTTTGGAAAACATTTTTGTCGGTGAACCTTGTGAGCTGTAATAGAGCCGAATTTTGTAACGTAACCTTTATTAAATGCTGCTGTCGTCCCTGGATTCATATGAGTAGAGGAAAAGTCCGCTAGCTGCTAGGCTAATTTATACAATGTAAAATGCCATAGGCTTATGCTAAAAACATTAGCACATTGTATTTGTGGGGAAAATGTGTTCAGATAAAGACAAGTGTTTGTCTGTGAATGCTGCGAGTTATAGTGAAGCTGATTTGTGTAGTTGTGTTTGAAACTGTCGCTATTAAGCCGTGGTTAATGTGTGTTTAGGTTGTGTTTTGAATCAACTAAACTTCACAGCACTTACAGAAACCCCTCCGCTGACTAGTGTTTTGAAGATGTAACTGCAGTCTAAATTTTACAACAGTGTAATCCTGGTGTGTAGGCTTTGATGAATCCCGCTTAAGGTCATGAAAACACAACGATTCTTATTTCCAGGTGATTACACACACAAGAAAAAATACTTATTACATTATATTCAATTTCTGCCAATATATCCCCGTAAATCCTGCACACTGGACCTTTAAATGAGGAGGCAAGGCACAACGTTGTTTGCCTTCCTCGTCTTTCTGTCTGAGATACATTCCATACTTGGTAAAATAAGCCCTATTAGTCTACTGCCCATCTCTTACAGTTATTCTGACAGTCAGTTTCTGCGCCTTAGTAGCGTTGCCAAACCTGCAGATGATGCAGAAAGACCCAACACTGTGTGTCCAGTAAGACTGGGTTCATGACATGGAGGAAGTTGCTCAGCCTGCTGTAACAGTCCAGTGAATCATACACCAGTCATAACGCGCCACTCCATCAGGTGGAAATCCATTCCAGTAACAAGGTAATTTTATGGCTGCAACAGCTGATCGGGATATCATGTAAACTCCAAAGTCTGTGTTTAGTTCAGAGAGACAGAGACAGAGAGAGAGAGGGAGAGAGAGCTGGAGGGAGAGAAAGAAAAGGGGGAGGGAGGGAGGCTTTTTCTTTGCAATCTCAACCTCTATCCTTCACTCGATTTGTGGTTTGCACCCGGAATACCAGCTGGAAAAACACCGACTTTCCTGGAAATCCATGACTGGTGAGTCTAGAGACGGATTTTTCCTGCATATACAGACTGAAATAACTTATATGATAAACTTTATTTTATGGCAACTGACTGAAAAGCCGTGTCAGTATCCTGCTATAAAACATGCATGTGTTTATTGTGCTGTGCGCCTCAGAGTTTTTACGCAGCGGCTCAACAGGTGTCCGTCTGCGCACCGACCTGTAGTATTTCGCACCGGAGCCATTATTCATTTTGATAGATGGGCTCCAACAGGTCTCAACAGGACAGCAGATTAATCTGTGTTTCCGCTCTTTTCTAATGAAATCAGACAGGCTGCGGTCATTACACATAATCCTATTCAACAATTAAGCTTGGATAAATATCCTGTCCTTTTCTGGTGCGATAAGGAAGAAGTGTGTCGTGCGCTCAAACGCAGAAAACACTCCGTTTTCTTCCCCCCTCTCTCCTGCCATCCATCCCTCTTTATCTTGTTATTCTTTGCGAATTCGGTGAGTAATATGGCTCCTAAATATTTGTGTTGCGGAGGCAGTTATTGTATAAACACAAAGGATATGAACACAGCGAGGAAAAATGTTTACAATCACAAATTCAGATTCAAAGCCAAGGAGGTTTATGGAAACTATTATACATGATGTAAGAGTGGATTCAATTAAAGTTACTAAGCGTGGATGCAAAATACTGTATGCATGGGTGTTGTAGTTTGCCCTTCACGTGTGAATTGGTGCACGTGGCCATAAAATCGACCTCAACACCAATTTGAAAACTTAATTTCAGCAATATGCTCCTGTCAGTCTCCACCTGGTGACATGATGACGCTGGAAGGTGATGCACACCACGCATAGTTTATTAACTACTTCCAGTAGGCTACTTAAGTCTCTCTTGGTTATTTATTTATTGGATTGGTGGAGGCAAGGAGACGTAAACACCGTGGGTTGAGGAGAGCAAAGAAATCTTTACCAGCATCACCCCATTTTAATACCAAAACCAGGATGACAGTTATGAGTCATTTTCTGAGGGTGCTCTGCTGAAAAACCTCTCAGCTGTGTTCAGTGAAAGGTTTTTTTCCCTCCCACTATAAGCACTAAACACTTGGTGTTTTTTATTCTTCCTTTCTCTGAGTGTAAGCAGCCACAGATACAAGATGTAGTCATAGCCATTTTAGAAATTAATTTAATAGGAATAAAAAATTGTTTTCCTGCAGGATTTCTGTTTTGTCAATCAGCAACACATCTTCCTTCCTTCCTCTCTTGAACCGTGAATGATTACTGTCATGTTTACATATACGTATGTGTATTTTTCTTCTACCTCACATGCCCATAGTCTTAAAGTTTTTATCATTTTATCTATTAATTTAGCAGGTTTACTTTCGCTGTAGCAGACAGAAGGACTTTTATTCTCACTGGCATTATAGATTCCAAGCAGCACTTTTATTCTTAGTTTTGTTGTTGTTGTTGTTGTGAGGAATGATTCAATATGCGTGGGATGTGATGGTCTCCTTAGCAAAATAACACACTTGATAATTCTCTTTTGTTGGATGATAATAAAAAAATAAGTGGTTATAAACAAAGTGTCCTAAAAAGGCCAAATGACGTGTTTCAATTCACAGATGTGTCACACAGAGACAAGTCTGCACAAGCAATGTACAAAAAAAATTATTTCAATCTACTCTCTTAAAAATCAATACCCCATACTGTCCAGATAAATTATATGGTTAAGATTTTCCGGCAGCCTATTGGCATGTTTTATACATGTGAGTGGTCTTGCTGTGTTTTGCAGCGTCAAATATGTTATCAAACACGCTGCAGTGTAGGATTTTTATAAATCATGCAACACCAGCAGCATTTTATTGCCTCCTTTTCTCCAATCACACAGATTGTCCACTGCTGTGTCATTGATGGGATTTGCCACCCTCCCCTTTGTGTGAGTGTTAAAGGAAGCCAGCTGGACAGCGAAAGGCAAAGAGCAAGATAGAGATTTTAGCCAAGGAATACTGTACAACCAAACCAACAAAGAAAAAGGATTACAGGAGACGTCGAGCTGTATTTAAGTTTCATAATGCGTCTGAATGTATATATAGTGTATATTGTTGAACCTTTTTTTTAAAACTAAAAACTACTTAAGTGTGTATAAAGTAGGAAAAACCTCAACCAGCTGCAAAAGTTAAAGCTTTACTCGCACATAGATGAAGGCAGTATTTACAGTATACCTTGAGAAGGACTCCTCCACCAAATAATCCCAATATTCTCATTAAATCTTGCTACTTCCACCTAAGAAATATAATCAAAATCAAATCAGTTGCATCTTTTTCTGACCTAGAAAAGCTTATTCATGCTTATATATTCTTGGGCCTCGACTACTGCAATGCACTGTATACGTGTCTAAATCTTCGGTAACTTGGCTTCAACTAGCGCAGAATGCTGCAGCCCGTATTTTAACTGGGACAAATCGTAGGCCACATATCACCCCAATTCTCGCCTCCCTCCACTGTTTGCCAGTTACCTTCAAAATTGATTTTGAGGTTCTTTAAATAACTTTTAAAGTTCAACATGGTTTAGCAACGAGTTATATAACTGTGCTTCTTAGCACCTGCGCTCCAAGTCGTGACCTGAGATCCTCGACCCTCACTAGTTGTCCCTAGATCAAGGCTGGTGGCTAGAGGTGACCAGGCTTTTACCATCAAGGCCCCGAAGCTCTGAAACTCTCTGCTTGAGGAGATTAGACTGGCACATTACCCGTTTTTAAATCATTGCTTAAAACATATTTTTATAGGAAAGCTTTCCCCTTTAATGCCTGATTTGTACTATTGTGATTTGCAACATCTGCGTTGATTTCCTTTGTACTGTTAAATTGTCCTATTTCAGTGCACTTTGTGAAGCACTTTGTAACCTTGTGTAGATAAGTGCTATAAAAAAAATTATTATTACTTCAGTTATGCTCAAAATGTCGCCCCCTCAATATGTTGATTAAAAAATATGAATAAATAAAAAAATGCTATGCTACCACAGGCAACCATGCACCACTGCTCTAAACAATGATTGGCAAATATAATCATAATCATACACTTGTGTAAGTTGCATGTTGGACCATGCTTGTCCTCTCAACTAGTCACTATGTCACAAAACCGTGGTGACATGTGCATGTCTTAAACTTAAACTGAGATTTAAAGGGAGGACAGAGCCACTTTCCTACTTCAGCAGGTGGATGTAAAATGGTAAATGGACTGCACTTGTAAAGCACCTTTCTAGTCTTCTGACCACTCAAAGCACTTTTACACTACGCCACATTCACACATACATGATGCCACCTGCTACACAGCAATCATCCATTGGTGTTTTGGGGTTCAGTATCTTGGCAAAGGATACTTTGATATGCAGACTGGAGGAGCTGGGGATCAAACCTCCGATTATTTAAGTAGTAGATGACCCGCTCTACCTCTGAGCCACGGTGTTGTAGTTGCAAACTCTGCACAGTGAAGGACAGATGTTAAAGTAACAATAAATTAAACATTAAAAAAAAAAATTGAGTGAAGAGGAGAGGAAATAAAAGTGTGTGTCAATTTTAAACGTGTTTTCTTTATGTTTCCAGGTGTTAAACAGTGTGGATTTCTATAACAAATGGACTACACATCAAGACAACACTGATTTACACCTTCTCCAGCATGTGAAGGATATCTTTTTTTAAATATAAAGTTGCACAGGTCATTACGCTGCAAGTGTTGGATCCAAACTGAGTAAACACACCACTGAAACCTGCTGTACCATACATGTTTTGGCCGACAGTTTGAGACACACTGTCACTACAGTTTTCCATGATATGACTGGATCTGTAGGTGACCGTCTCACCTACCATGATGGAATCTGGTCTGTCACCTTCCACAGTACCTCCTCGCCTCAGCACCAACATCTACGTCAATAACAGCAACAACAGCTGGAGCGGCCTCCTCGACGCTGACTCCCTGAGGAGCAATCACACCCTGACTCTGCATGGCTGCTTCCACAATGCCCTGCTGGGGGTCTGTCTGGGACTTCTGTCTCTCCTCACCATTATGATGAACCTGCTCGTCCTCTACGCCATCAAGAGAGAGAAGAGCCTGCACACGGTGGGGAACCTCTACATCGTCAGCCTGTCTCTGGCAGATCTGATCGTGGGGACCACAGTTATGCCTCTAAATCTGGTGTATTTGTTGGAGGATGAATGGAAGCTGGGACGGGCTGTCTGCCAATTTTGGCTTATTATGGACTATGTGGCAAGCACGGCCTCAATTTTCAGCTTGTTTATCCTGTGTTTGGATCGATACCGCTCCGTCAGACAGCCGCTCAAGTATCTGAAATATCGCACAAGGGGAAAGGCGAGTGTGATGATTTCTGGAGCCTGGCTGCTGTCGATGATGTGGATTATTCCAATTTTAGGATGGAGGTCTTTCACACATGTGGACCTTAAACCCGAGGAGGAGAACAAGTGTGACACGGATTTTCGCTTTGTCACATGGTTTAAAGTTATCACTGCTGTCTTCAACTTCTACGTGCCCTCCATTTTGATGCTGTGGTTTTACACACACATCTACTTGGCAGTGAGGCAACATCTGAGGGACAGAGAGAGAATCATTCATCCGACCGATTCATTTGGGGAAAACGAGCATGGACAAAATGCCCAAACACCAGTGAGAAATCACTCCACATCACCCAAGAGGGAATGTAACGTCCCGATGAAACTCTCTAAAAAACAGCGCCTGTTGGACCAGAACACTCTAGATCAGCCATATTCCCTCGAGGATCCTGATAAAACTAAAACAGCTTCATCCAGATCTCACAGAAAAATTGGTGTGAAGTGCCAGCAGACGTCATTGCTCGCCATGACAACCAAAAGACTCAGAATGGCACAGAAAGTCAAAAGGTGCTCCCTGTCTCCTGAGGAGAAGCAGTCAGACACTGAAGTGCCCCTGAGTCAACCTCCGGTGCCAAAGGACATTATTTGTCCAGAGGGGAATAATGATTACAAACTTCAGACGTCTTTAAACGAATGCCACGTCACAGTGCCAAAGTCAGTGAGCGGCGTCTGTGATATCAGTCAGGTTTCAGACGTGCAGAGATACACCTCTGTGCTCGACAACAACTACAACCCCAGTCACGCTCTGCCCTGGATAGAGGAAGGGGTCGAAGATGCCAAATTAGACCCAGCTAATGCCGTGACCCTTAGACAGACGTGGCAACGGTTTATTGACCAATCACGTCAGCGTATCCAGAGCCTGAGGATCCATAAGGAGCACAAGGCAGCCAAGCAGCTCGGCTTTATAATTGCTGCTTTCTTGCTGTGTTGGATACCGTACTTCATAGCTTTCATGGTCATGGCATTCTGCAGAGAGTGCGTGCACCACGACCTCCACATGTTCACCATATGGTTAGGATACATGAACTCCACTCTCAACCCTTTTATATACCCGCTCTGCAACGGGAACTTCAAACGAGTCTTTAAAAATATTCTCAACGTTCATTTGTGACAGATAGCGGCAGGCAGAGCAAAGAGGCAGAACAAAATCATGGGCATCTAAATGTTGCTGACATTCACAGATAATTGAAGGGGACAGCTGCTGCATCAATTAAATGTCTTTTACACCCTCGCATGGGTGAGCTTTATCAGTGTAGATAAAACTGTATATGTCCTTTGAGCATCAGTTATTTTCAGTTTATTTTAAATCTTATTTTTGTATCTAACTGCCCGCTGATTCAGACTCATGGCAACAGTTGAGGATAATGTCTGACGTTAATGTTATTTATTTTGTCTGTGTTATGCTAATCATAATAAAGTGTATCTGAGGCCGGAGACCTTTAAACTCCAAAGAATTTGATCTCTCACCCTCGGGAATCAGGAGCATGAGTCCAGTGTGTTGGCTCTGGTGCAGAGCGGAGGGCAACTATGTCTAAAATGTGTTTTTAAAGAAAATATTTTATTTATTTATTTATTGTTTTTTGCACTATCCGTGTACAGAGCCAGAGTTGTAACATGAAACAAAACATTTTACAAACATGCATTTGTGAGCAGTTGTCACATTGTTTTCTCATCATTGCCACAGGATGTGGGACATTAGCTGGCCTTTCTAATGACAGTCCAGGAAAAACACTGATCTTGCCAAGTGTCTGATGAGCTGTGACCCCCCCGGGAGCGCTGATTTGGGATCTGTTCAGTTGTTTCTTTATTCCCCCCCTTCCTTATAGAGTTTTTAAACATGCAAGCTTTTAATGATTTATTGTGTTTTAAACACATTAAAATCACCATCTTCATAATAATCTGGAGGAAGCTTCTGGTCTTGTTTTATCTGTTTGTCTTTTGTCGACTCTTTCCTATTGTCCTATTGTCAAGTGGAATAGATGAGTGTATCAGCAAGGGACTCCTTAAAAACTGGATGGATGTGGTTTTGCAGGACATTGCAGTGCACGCTTCAGTGAAATAGGAAGTTGGACTGAGTGGTGAAGTACGGGCTAAAATGAGGCACAAGTATGAAAGCATACAAAATATACCATTCATGTTTTCCTATAACTTGTATGTCTGGCCTCACATCTATATGTGTGGGCGGCACAGTGGTGTAGTGGTTAGCACTGTCACCTCACAGCAAGAGGGTTCCTGGTTCAAATCAGGGAGGGAGCCCCTCTGTGCGGAGCCTGTCGGTTCTCCCCGTGTCAGCGTGGTACACCCAGGTACTCCAGCTTCCTCCCACAGTCCAAAGACATGCAGGTTAATTGGTGACTCTAAATTGTCCGTAGGTGTGAATGTGAGCGTGAATGGTTGTCTGTCTCTATGTGTCAGCCCTGTGAGAGTCTAGTGACCTATCCAGGGTGTACCCTGCCTCTCGCCCAGTGTCAGCTGGGATAGGCTCCAGCACCCCCACAACCCTCAAGAGGATAAGCAGTTACGGAAATGAATGAATGAGACCTCATCAGTCATTGACCAGGCTGCTTTTCCACCCTTTACTTCAGTACATACTTTCAGTTTTTAAGACATTTTTGATTTCTATACAAATATAATTACAGTAAGTATTTAAAACCAGACAGGACCAAAAGATGTGATGGCAAAGTCTAGGTTAATGTACAACGTTTAAGGTTTTGCTAGCTTATTCAAAAGATGACAATGACCCAGGATGACCCAATGTGAGCCGATGAGAGGGAGCATCAGGCACACATCATTCTGTGTGACCCAAGACACAAGTCCCCTGTCAGCAAAGACATAATTTGAAGAGAAACTATCCCAGCAAGCATTTTTTGGTTTAAAAAACATCTAATAGCCGTCTACATGAAGACCTGACGTCTAGGCTAAATCACAGCTGAATTTGGGCTGTCAGTGAAAATTTGGTAGACGTCTAACCATAGCCAAAAGTGTAGATGTCATCAATTATACGGCTATGTAGAGACCATGTCCAAAAAATGGAGATAAACATATTTTAATTACTGTTGACTCTCCATACGTGATTGAATATCATACCGCACGCCATCTGCAACGGCGAATCAATTTCAAAATTAAATCGGCTAGATTTTGGGTTACATGTAGGCATGTGGGTTACTAAATCGGAGCTAAATATAGCCAATACGTTTAAATCACGACTATTGCTTGCTGGGTATTAACAGAACAAGTAACATTTATTTCTACGTATATGAATAAACTTGATTAACATTGTCCCACCGCCCTTTACAAAATGACTGCTGAGCTTTTACCACTCATGTGTTTTATGAGGTGACGCAGCACCTCTTTTCATGTCATTAGCCAAAGAGCACAGAATGTTATTCCAAAAAGCCACTATAAATTTGAAGCTTTTGTGATGCATTTGTATTGATTTGATATTTGGAGAAAAAGCACAAAGTGCATGCATCAGGCTCCAGAGACAAAGCACTACAGCACAATTATGTCTGCTATGAGAAAAAGCAATCCTGTTGCAGGAAACAAAGTGAAATGGCACGACAGCACATTATCACACCTATGATATAAAAGATATCAATATCAAAATTGTTTTCTGACGTCAGAGGCCCATTAACACATTTTAAATTTTAATATGTGGATTATACTGTCTGAAACAGGGTAACAATGCATTAACCTCCAACAAAATCCAAATCAAGACACGCATAATGTTTCCTGTGTCCAGCAGTGGGTTGTGAGTCACTACTCAGCCAAACCAAACAAATCAGAGGAGGGGTGGAAGTGAGCTGGAAGAAGTGTGATTGCACTCTGTCATCTCTACAGTACATCTCTGTCAACAAGATGGAGCCAGTGTCAGGCTGGTATTCAGCAAAACAGTCATGATTCACATGTTCTCATTTAATTTTTTCCCATACCAAAGCTGTAACATTCTGCTGGTAGATACAAAAGAATCTAAATCCTTACTGCATATTCTGTCCAGCACTGCTCTCATCATGTGGCCAGTGACTGTTCTGATGTTCATGTAAATGATATGGAAATTACTGCGAGAAGGGCTTTTCAATTTGAACGCTTGTCATGATAAATGCTAGCTGCCATCTGGCCTCATTTCATTCCTTCAGGGATTGATTTTTGGCAAAAGAGAGCAAAGATCTCAGTCTATTATTCTAATAATCACTTTTGTTTTTAATAATGCTCCATGGTATGAATACCACAGCATATCTACCATTTAAGGGATAGTAGTGTCTTTCATGAGCAGTGATGGAGGAAGCACTCAGATCCTTTACTTAACTATAAATACTAATATCACACTGTTAGAAATAAAAGTCCTGCATTTAAAACGTTACCTACGTAAAAGTATGTAAGTACAATCAGGAAAATGTATGGAAGTGTTTTTCATCTGCTTATCCGAAGCCAGCTCGTGGGGGCAGCAGGCCGAGCAAAGCACCCCAGACGTCTCTCTCCCCAGCAACGCTTTCCAACTCCTCCTGGGGGACCCCAAGGTGTTCCCAGGCTACTTGAGATATGTAATCCCTCCAGGGTGTCTTGGGTCTACCCTGGGGCCTCCTACCAGTGGGACATGCCCAGAACACCTCTAACAGGAGGCACCCAGGAGGCATCCTAATAAATAATAAAGTATAGAGTATGGGGATCAAACTAATCAAACTGATTAAAATCAAAAGCAGCAAGTCTTCATGCTTGAGAAGCTGGAAACATGAGATGTTTTTGCACAAATAATGACTCTAATGAATATCTTAATAGTTGCCCATTCATTTTCTAATCAATCAGCTAATCGTTGCAGCTGTACTTGTATATTTATATGTTTGTGTGCAGAAATCTCAATTTGTAAAGTAACTAAAGTTATCAAATTATTGTAGTAGAGTTAACAGTCAAATATTTCCCTCTGAAATGTAGTGAGGTAGACATAGATGACGGAAATGAGGCCAGACGATGGTTATTCTGCATCCCTCTGAAGTGTGGTAAAGTAGGAAGAAGGTGGCATGTGATTAAAATACTCAAGTGAAGTAAAAGTATCTCAAATTTGTGCTTAAGTACAGTATCTGAATAAATGGACTTAGTTACATTCCACCACTGTAAAGACGCATATGCTGTGTGTTTGAATAAACTCTACTGTATACATACTGTGTAGGGTATGTACATATATAGCTGGATTAACCTGTCTGGGGCCCCTGGGAAAAATTTTGATGATGAGACCCTGCTGCACTCAAGTTCTCATCTAGTTCACAATATAGACGAAGACGACAGCTTCAGGTTTTGTTTTTGCTTAGAGATGCAAAAACAGACACCTCACTTTCTGGCCTTAGGTTTTCTTTATGTCAATTAGTTTGTGTTAATTTTATTAAACACAACTTTACTTAGATGACCACACGGTTCCCGAGCGCAGAACCGCTGCTGCTCACCGCTCCCTCAGGGGATGGGTCAAATGCGGAGAACAAATTTCACACACTCAGGTGTGTGACAATCAGTGGGACTTTAACTTTAACTTTACTTAGGAATATGCAAAAAGAATAAAATGAAGTAAAATAAAATAAAATAAAATAATTCCAAATAAAATCAATTAAGTTAAATTAAATTAAATTAAATTAAACAAAATAATAATGCCAAATAAGGCAATACAGTTATGTTATAATGCAAGACGTCTGGGGCAGCTCATCATGCTGCCCTATAGGTAATCCAGTCTTGCTACACACACCTTTATATTCTTGATGTGATTCTGGATAGAAACTGTTTATACATGACCTCAACACCCCAACAAATACACCCCTCCGACACTCCTCCTTCAAAAGCTTCATTTTACCGTCCCTCTCACTCCCACTGCCTCTCTCTTTATACATCCATGACCTTTCCCCTGTCCGCTGCATGAGCACAGCATGATGGTGTTTGTTTGTTTCCCATGTGCAGAGCCAGGGCTGTGTACGAACACCAGCAAACACACAGCTTGTGGAGATATTCGTTGAATTTTACAAAATGTGTACTTAATTTGAATTTATGAACTACATGCAGCACTTTCTATCTTTTGACCCTCAGTTTGAATTAAGAAAAGGCTCTCCGCACAAACCATTAGATCAATTCAACATCAAAAAGTGGCACATTTCTGTGTTTTCAGTCTTATGCTGGTTGTAACCATGGGAACAGTGAAAACACGACCAGCTCAGTCACAGCTGACTCTGATAAACCTAATAGATACTTTACTGTCGGGTGGAAAGGAAGCTAAGCGCTCTGTTAGTTGTACAAATGGAGCTTGCCTGTGCAGATTTGCCAAAACCAATATAAGTAGTAATAAAAAATGCCCACCTGAAAAACACAATGCTTTATTAGAAACAATTTAATGTGGCAAAAGAGGTCAGCTTGGTGTTAAGGCCGTATGTGCCATAGGGTTAACAGTACAGTTGTACATCACTGCAGAGGAACGAAATATCTTTGACTTACTCTTCATTTTATGGCAGAGAAATCATCAGCTGGCGTAAATATATAAATGTTTTTACATCACACAACCCACATCACTCTCACTACATGTTGCAGCACAGGCGTGCGGCTCATAGTGGCCATAGGGGCTCGAGCTCTCCTGAAATGCCCCCTTCACCAAATAAACATCATCATAATTCACATCTTTGTTACTGTTATTGCAAGAAAGCCTGCCAAAGCTCTGATCCAATGAGCGATAACATCATCACCTTCAGCCTTCATTTCTTTTGGTGAGAGATGCAGGGAGGACCTCTGCACTTTAATGCTCTTCATCTTTCTTTTTTTATGGATGAACAGGATGAAAGTTATTTCTTATTATTGTGTGGTTGATTTATGGTTTTCGGGTTTGCCAAAGACTAAGGTGCTCATTAATCAAGCGATGACATAGGGTGCCACGGAGAGGTTGTCTGAGGTGTTAGCTTTGAACTTGAGAGGTGTAAAGATGGTATTTTTTAAAATCCATGGCCCCACAAAATGTCTCTTTACATCCCTGTGTGGTCTGTGTCAGGGATTTCTGAGGTGTGTACTGAAGATATACAGTATATACAGTACAGTGATCTCACAGGGTATTCATCAGGGGAATAAATCTGTCTTTCATGTGATGTGTATAAAGAGGAGTGGACTGCATGACGCTAATTTCACTGACAGGGCAGAGCATACATTTGGCTAACTGCCTTGACACCGCATTAACAACAATTTCCTTAAACTGCTGCTGCAAAACATGGGCTTTTAAACCACTCCAAAGGAGTTGCATTTTCTTCTGTTTTTTTCTACCGTGACTTGTGCAAGTTTGTCTAAAAGAATACACCTCGATTCAATCATGGGAAATGAAGAGGAGTTATATACTGGCAGTGAAATGAAGAGGAGTGAGAACAGGACAATGTAAGTGTGAAGCAGAGACTGACAATAAACATGGTATAAGAGCCACGAAAAAAGAAGAGCATATATTTTTGAAATTCATATGACAAGTGCTACATTTGCTGCAGCATTTTACATTTTACTTTGAGGAATGAATTCATCTATAATAATCAAACTCTTTTTTTAACCTAAACGAAACATGAAGTGTCAGCTACTTAAGAAAACAAATTAGTGTTTGGTCACGAATGTGGTGTAGTTGATCCATGAGTGCAACTTAAATCCAGTCCAGCATTTTAAAAGGTGCATGTTAAAAGCAACACAAGCTGGTTTGACCGCCAGTTCACAGTGTACGCCTACATGAAGCTCACTGTTGGATTTGTTGCTTTGTTTCACTCAACCAGTTAATATGGCTGACAGAATGTCACTGAACTTTAAATGACCCAGCTGTGATTATGTGCAATAAACTGTTCACTGGCAAACTGAGTGGTAAATCAAATTCTAAGGACTTTAATCTGTCATTCCAAAGCAATAGTCCATAATACCACCTGTTACTCTAAAGTAGCCTGACACTGTGTGATGTTGGAGTGTGTATGCCTAGGAGACTAGCTGAAAACAAGAGCCAAATCTTCCTGTCCTAGTAATAATAGTGGTTACATTTGGATGAATTCCCATCCTGAGACATAAAAAGCTGCTTAAAAAAATGTTTGGGGTTTTCCATCAACACATCAATCCACTATTTTTAGACTCAGTATTTCCATACTATATTTGTATCTGAGCACTCCAAGACTAACAAAATAAAAACTAAACAAGGATTTTGATTTACCCATTCAAATTTTCTTTGTGTGGAGAGGGCATCGACAGAAAATATAAGAGAACAGCTATATCCCAAAATAATAATAAAAAAGATTTGAAATGTTAGCAATTTCATGACCTCTGTACTTCTAAAATCATTGCTTCAGTCTGGTCCTTGGTCTCTTGGAATTTATGTTCATGCACTTAATCCTTACTTTCATTCATTAATTTCCATAATCACTTATCCTCTTGAGGGCTGGAGCCTATCCCAGCTGACATTGGGCTAGGGCGGGGTATATCCTGGACAGGTCGCCAGACTATCACAGGGCTGACACATAGAGACAGACAACCATTCACGCTCACATTCATCAATTAACCTGCATGTCTTCGGACTGTGGGAGGAAGCTGGAGTACCCAGTGAAAACCCAGGGTGACATGGTGAGAACATGCGAACTCCGCGTAAAAGGGTTCCCTCCTAGGATTAAACCAGGGACCCTCTTGCTGTTAGGTGACACCCAAAATATATATTAATAAATTAATAAATAAAAACCTTTTATATATATAAAATATATATACTTTATTAATCCCCCTGAGGAGAAATTCAATTTTTTTCACTCAGTTGTCATTTACACACAGGTCCGAAATACACACATGCACAAACAGGACCTATACACGCACTAAGTGGAGAGATGTCAAAGTGAGGGGACTGCCCATGGACAGGCGCCCCAAGCGGTTGGGGGTGTTTGTTGCCTTGCTCAAGGGCACCTCGGCAGTGCCCAGGAGGTGAACTGGCACCTCTCCAGCTACCATACCACGTTCCATATTTGGTCCGGACGGGGACTTGAACAGGTGACCCTCCGGTTTCCCAACCCAAGTCCCTGTGGGCTGAGCTACTGCCGCCATTTATGCACAATTCATGCGTAAAATGCAACACAGAGTGCTGAATATAAAAAAACAATCAAATAATTTGTGACAGAGAAAAAGCAGATTATAAAAACATATGATGAAATAATATGAATATTAATAAATGAAAAATAATAATAAAAGATAAAAATAAAATTCAGTTAAAACTACAGGCTAAGATAAGATAAAACAACCATCAGTAAAAATACATTTCAGGAGAAATCAATGCTAAAAAGATGTGTCTTCAGGTTAGATTGACAAGTAGCCTTTTAACAGATGTAGAGCTCCAAAGACCCTCAGGCAGACTGTTCCAGAGTTTAGGGGCGTACTTAGATTCATTTTTTTTTTAAATATGTCAAATTAAAAACGAATAAATTGCTTGGAAGAGCCAAAATAAAAGTTAGGGCTCATAACTTGCATTTCGGAAATCATAACTGTCCGTTTTTTTCCCAGCAGTGTAGTTTTGCCACGATCCCTAACTCATTGTTTGGCAGTCCGGTGTCCAGGTGAAGCCAATTTCTGATTTTCCGGTATTCATCCGGACTAAAATGAACTCATAAATCTTTTACTACATTTTCGGGAATGCGGCCTTCTTCCCGTTTAACCACAAGTATGTTGTGAATTAACCTCGTTAAACCGGTTGTGCAGATAGTGAACTGACATTGGCGAAGTTACATCTCGGAGGCTTGGTCCCTAAACATCCGAACATATCTGTTCACTCCGACATGAAAAGAAACGGCGCCTACAAGTTTTTGTCAGTGTTCTCGTGCTTCATCGTTTGTGCGTTCATGTTTTTATTCTGGTACTTTCTCATTTACTCCATGATACGTGTCCCGTAAGACACAGAGAGGGATACACTTCTTCGTTAGCCGCTAAGCTAACTGACAGCTATTTACCCACACTGCATTGCTGTATTGACAAGTCCCGTGATCACATGATCATCCGGACCCGGAAGTAAGGATCTCTGGTAAGTGCACAAACCTCAGCTTGTACAGTTTGACAGATGAACGTGTGCTCAATGTTAGCGCAGTTTATCTGCTTTAAAATATAGGTATATTGTAATGAAGGGATTTTGTTTCCATGGAGATGCTCGTTGCGTGTAAAAAACACGTCAAAGCAGTTGATGCTGTCAAAGCTTCTAGTTTCACTGTGTGGACTGTGTCACAAGACTTTAAGTCCAGATGAAATATATGAGGAATTTAAACATTCATTAATTCACCTGTGAGCATTTAAAGTCCCGAAGAAGATATTTAAAGTGTTTAAATGTTAGATGTCCTGGTGCAACACATTTGCCAATAAGAAATAATCCATATAACACAAGAGTGGCAGGGCTTTAGTTTGCATTTTGTGTTCATATAAACAGCCGAATTTGCAAAAAAAATGTTTTGAAAGTGTTGAAATAAATAGTGTTAGATGTTACCATGTAGCAGAACAATTGGATGTGCAGATAGCATCCATTGTGGATTAATCTATGTATCACTTCTGACATAAGATAAGATAGGATAAAATAAGATAAACCTTCACTGATACCAGAGGGGACATTTGGTGGTTGTTCAGTTGCAGAGCCCAAAGAAACATGTCTGAATTGTCCATTTAGTCTGGCCAGTAGTCTCAAAACCTTAACTATGCATTGCCGTTATGTCCTATCTTAACATATTTTATCTTATTGATGATACAAAAAAGCAAAAGAACAAGGGGCAACTCACATTTTTGTATGTAACAAACATTTGACTCTAAAGATTAGGATATTTATATTTGTTAGTCAGATGATTTCAAGTGATTATTACCAGCATAACTTGCTCCAAATCATTCAAAATTCAGCAGCTAGACTCAGAGCTGCCCCTGACCAAATTGGGGCCCTAAGCGAAATTTTATTTGGAGGCCCCCATCCCAAATGTATCATAGGTACAAAATGACCGTACAACAACTTGCCATTTAACTTGACAACCTTTATTGGCAATAACAAATGTACTGTAGATACAGTAGTTTGGCTGTATGAGTCAAATAAAATAAAAAATTCAATCTGAAATAAATAAATAATTAAATATTAAATAAAAATAACTTCAAACTGAAGTTGAGTCACAAATAGCCATCAGTTACTCATCAAAAGAAAGTAACTTCCACCACCTCAATCCCCCACCCTTGATTAAACACTGAAAATAAAATAAAAGAGGGAGACAGGTTTTTCCTATTTAATCTTATTTTGTTATATTTCTCCCTCTCCCCTCTCTGGAGGCGTCCGATCTCCCTCAGCCCTCCGCCTCTCCCACCTTAATTAAACACTGAAAACAGAAATAAAATACAGAGACATTCTTTTCTATTTTAATCTTATTTAGCTATATTTCTCCCTCTCCCCTCTCTGGGAGCATCCGACCTCCCGGCCCCGCACATACCCCCGAGGCTCGGGTCTCCCCCTCCGTGGAGCCCACCCGCCCTCCCGTCCCCGCACATACTCCTGAGGCTCTTTTGGACGACATGTCGACAACTCTTCACCAGCTGCAGCTCTGCAAGTGCCTGCCAGCGCACCCCTCTTATTGTTCAGATGTCGAGTGCTGTCAATCATTGCAGCGACGCATGGGCGGTCAGGTCTCTTCTCTCCTTCCTCGAGCTGATTCTAGGCGCGCCTCACGGTAGCGCATGTGCGCATCCATTGCGCAAATGCGTCCCCTCGCGCAAAATGTGGCCCCCCATGGAAGATGAGGCCCTACTCACAGCGCGTGTTCTGCGTTCAGGGAGGGGCGGCCCTGGCTAGACTTTAGACCAAAACAAAACGATCCTCACACATCACACCTATTTTGGTTTCCCTGCATTGGCTTCCAGTCTCTCTTTATAAAACTTGTAGGAAAGAATCCTGTACACTTTCTAAATTGCAAAAATAATGATATTAATGCTCCTGCAACGTTTCGGTGACTAGACGTCATCAGGGTTTTATCCTTCTCGCCCCTCTCCTATGTACCTGTATGGAAGTAGGTGTAAAGCAAAGTACTCCTTCATTTAAAGTTCCCTTAATTACATACAAAGCTCTCAATGATCTGGCACCAGAGTATACATGTAGCTTCTCACACTGTACAGCCCAAACAGGCCTCTCAGGTCTGCTAGTTTGGGTTTTCTAACTGTTCCAGGTTAAAAACAAAGGGTGATCGAGCCTTTTCAGTTCTTGCTCCTCACTTTGAAACAGCCTCCCACTGAGCATCAGATCAGCTGACTCTGTTCATGTCTTTAAATCTCGTCTAAAAACGTACTATTGACAAAATGTGTATATGTATGTATGCATACAGGTGTATATGTTGGTGAAGGTCCATGTATGTGCTTATTTTTTATCAGTATCTCTTCTGTTTTGTATTTTCTTCACCTTGGAAAACACTTAAGTGCTCTATAAATAAAGTTATTATTGTTTATTGAATATAAAGATATATAAAGACAGAAAAGGCTGACTTGTCCTAAATCACAAATTTGCTGCAAAAGGTTTTACGATCTGTACGTCATACATTTGTCACCCACTATCTTTAGCCTGTTGTGAATGATTTAAACACATTGTTTTGCCACAGAATATTGCTGATGGTTAGAGATGCACACTTTTAGTGGGCTCACCCGACCATACCCATTGCACTGATTGATACATATATTATTTGTTTCGTGCTTTATCAATTGACTGATCACCAGTAAACTGACTGAATGACCTCACTGCTTCCTCATAATAGTTTATACATTTACTGTTTCCTGATTCTATATTAAACAGCGACATCAGAGGTCACAAGCTCAGCACCAAATCAGTTACCATATATTTTTTTATTGTGTATGTGTGTTAAGCCCGTTGGTAACAACCTCAGTGTGAATGTAACTGTCATACTGAAAGTGTGTCGTAGTTGTGACTGATTATAGAGCTCGCAACTCTGTTTCATTTCACAGCTTGTAGTACTTGGCTGTGCGTCGTGTTAGTGGAGTTGTGATGGCATCTGACACCAGTGAAGCAGTGTCCTCCAGTCCAGACCTCAAGCTGCAGTTCGCTCCCTTCAGCAGTGCTCTGGAGGCCGGCTTCTGGCACCAGCTCACGCAGAAGAAGCTCAACGACTACAGACTGGACGAGAGCCCCAAGTGTATCAAAGGATATTACTACAATGGTGAGTGGGTGAGATATCAGATGGTATCATTAAAACAATAACTCTTAAGTTGCTCTTTTTATTAACTTTTTTTCTTGACACCTCTAGATATTATATAATACTAATATTAATTACACAGGTGGCACAGGGGAGGGCATTGAGTTTATCTTGAGCAGTATGCTTTATTAAACAACTTTGAAATATTGTGACCGTTTTGTTCACACCTCTGTCCTATAGGGGACCCACTCGGTTTGCCCACCCGCCTGACATTGGAGTTCAGTGCATTTGAAGCGTAAGTATGATGCAGTATGTTGCCTTTACAAACCATATCTTCACCCTCAGTTCTTTTTGTGACACTTAGTCTTTTAAGGTGTAATGAACGATACAAATGTGAGTCTTGATTTGTTAAAGTCTTTTAATACGGTAAACAATAAGTATACTTTTTTTAAATGCTTTATTTTTTCAAGCCCATTTTCATATATACAGCGTATTTGCTTTTTTGTTTACAATTCATTGCAAAGAAAAATTTCAGTCAGAGTTAAAGGGAGAATAAGTAGAGAAAAACATGAAAGATGCAAACAACCAATACATTCAGAGTTTAAAAATGATAGAGGGGGGAAAAAGGGGAAAAAATAACTGAACGGTTAAAGAGATGCAGTCTTAACTTACAATAGAAGATAATAACTAATAAGACATTTTTATGCATTAAATACATTGACAGTATAGAGTTTCCCATCTTCTATAAGCCACCTTTTCTCAAACGCATCTTCTTTATTCCGTATTTTGTGAGCCCCTTGCTACATGAACTGTACTTGTTGAATCATACTTTCCCATTTTATTAAATCTGGGGTGTTAGTTTTTTTCCACCCTTTGGTTATCTGTTTCAATGCTGTGATTCTCAAGATTCTGAATAGGTAGTTTTCATCTTGACTAAGAGTAGCTGGAGGTTTTTCTCAAAATGATATGATACAGAGGTTTTTAAAACTCTTCCATCAATGTAAACAATAAATATTCTAAGTTATAGATGGTTTTTCCTGCTCTAAAAGGCACTGAACACTTTAGATTTTTCAATTATAAGTTAAAATCAAATCATCAGAAATTACAGATTGGATCATTTATTAATCTACACCATTGATTCCCAATTTGGGGGTTCTGATCCCCACTATGAGTTGCCAAAGCTTCATGGGTCGCCTTCTTGATTTTAAAGTGTATAAGAAAACTTTTTTTTTTATATACAGTACAGTAGGCCTATATCTCTCTTCAGTGAAGAAAACTAGATGAAATTGTTATTCTTAAAGTTCAGATTACTTTCAAGACATTAACTTACAAAAAAAAGGATAAGGAAGACAATGAAGATGTGAACACAGCCTTCACTCTCTGCTAAACAACTGCTAAACTGCTAAACGGTTAAAACAACCAAAGAGCTAATAGAACGATGGGAAGCATTGGGGTGAAGAAAAGACTGAATTTGTCGAAAAAGAAGCCTATTATTATGTGGTTGTTAAAAAATAGATGATACAGACAGAGAATCATATGAAAATTTCCTAAAATATCAGATATCAAATCTCTGATTCAGTATTCACAGGAAGTAACTGCTTAAAATTCTTCACATTCTTCTACACAATGGTGAGCATCCTGACTGTTTATTTAAAAAAAAGAACAGGATATGATTTTACTGCAGCAATTATCAAAACTTTTTAAAGGAACACATTCATAGAAATTAGGAAACAGTTACTGTGGTCGTATCCTTTTTTGAGCTTCTGAACAGTATTTATAAAAGTTGAGTGAAGTTTTCATTGTTATGGAATAATGAATGTTTGAACTTCCTTTAAAGTTTATCAGCCAGGTCAGTTTAGGGTTGAACTAAATTTGGATCACTGCTCACGTTCCTGTCGTTCCTGTGGAAGCCTTTAACAAAGCAACTGTAATAATAATGATAATAATTCATTTTATTTAAAGGTACCTTTCAAGGCACTCAACATCACCTTACAGAACAAGTAACAGACAGTTAAATTTAAAAGGGGTAAAAGACACATCAAACATCAACACAGTAAAATGTGAAATCTGCAGCAGAGCAACGGCAATTAAAGAGAAAAGGCCTGTTTAAAAAAAGTGGGTTTTCAGGCGGGATTTGAAAATGGATAATGAGTCAATGTTCCTGATGTCAGGGAGTGAGGGAGTTCCAGAGGCGGGGGGAAGAGCGGCTGAAGGCTCTGGACCCCATGGTGGACAGATGGGCAGAGGGCACAATGAGGCTGATGGAAGAGGCCTACCTGAGTGTCTGGGAGGGAGTGTTGATGTGGGGGAGATCAGAGAGGTATGGGGGAGTGAGGTTATGGATGGCCTTGAAAGTGTGGAGCAGAAGTTTAAAGTCCATGCAGTATTTGACCGGAAGCCAGTGAAGCTGTTGTAGGATAGGTGTGATGTGATTGATGGATGGAGTTCTGGTGATGGAAATGGGCGACAGAGTTCTGGACCAATTGGAGCTTATGGATGGCCTTGTGGGGGAGACCAAAGAGAAGGGAGTTACAGTAATCCAGACGGGATCCAACCAGAGTGTGGACCAGGATGGCAGAGGTCCTGGGGGTGAGGGACGGACAGAGACGATTAATATTGCGTAGATGGAAATAGGCTGACCAGGTAATGTTATTGATGTGGGTTTGGAATGACAAAGTGCTGTCAAGGATGACACCCAGACTCTTAACCTGAGGGGAGGGGGAAACAGAGGAGTTGCCAATGGGGATGGTGAAACTGGGAGTGTTAGTGACGGTGGATTTAGAGCCAATGAGGAGAACCTCGGTTTTGTCACTGTTGAGTTTTAGGAAATTTGAAGAAAACCAGGATTTGATTTCCTTTAAGCTGTCACAGAGGGAGGAAGGCGGGCAGGTGGAGGTGGGTTTGGTGGAAGGGTAGAGCTGAGTGTCGTCCGCGTAACAGTGGAAATGGATATTGTATTTAGGGAATATATGACCAAGAGGGAGGAGATAGATGATAAACAGGATGGGAATGAGGACAGAGCCTTGGGGAACACCTGAGGAGAGGGGAGATGGTTGGGATGTGAAGGTTTTCAACTGAATGAACTGAGTGCGGCCAGAGAGAAAGGATTTGAACCAGTCCAGGGGTATGTCAGATATTCCAATTGATACTAGAGGAGGATGGTGGGGTAGATGGTGTCAAAGGCTGCACTCAGGTCAAGGAGAATGAGGATGGTTAATAGTCCGGAGTCAACTACCATCAGGAGGTCGTTGATGATTTTTAGGAGAGCTGTCTCTGTGCTGTGACGTGGGCGGAAACCAGACTGGAACTGTATTCACATTCACAAAATGTAGCACGTTGTAAACAAACAATGCATTCATATTGCAAAGGTATGATGTGTTTTGCTCTTAGGGATAGTCCGACACCAGCCCGCTGCTGTCCAGCTGTTGGGACGCTGTATAACACCAACACACTCGATGCCTTTAAGACCACCGATAAGAAGGCTCTGCTGGAGAGAGAGGCCAAGGAGGTAAAGACATACAATGGGAATGTTCTCAATCACACACACATATACATATACATGAATTAATTCAGTTTTCACCTTCTGTTATTTTGTAGATATGGGATGCCATACAGTCCGGAGCTGCGTTGAATGACCCGTCCATCCTTTGCAAATTCATTCTGCTGACCTTTGCAGTGCGTATAAACAGCATCTTATGAATCCATTAGTTATGTGTAGTAACAACTTCATGTGAGACTATCTTTCTGTTTTCCTCTCACTGTTTTTGCCATTTTCAAATCCTTTCTCTGACCATCTTTTTCAGGATTTGAAGAAATATCATTTCTACTACTGGTTCTGCTTCCCTGCACTCTGTTTCCCTGAGGGAGTGAAGATCATCAGACAGCCATCTGCACTGGAGCAAGTCTTCTCACCAAAACAGGTTTGCTTTTTAAAGATCATCATACAGTACAACCACTGGGATCAATATTCTGGACAGTACACTTTGAAATTAAACTGGAGGTGCATTACTCCAGGATTACTACTACAGGATTGCACAACAATGCACATATACACAAGTAAGTATACATATACAGTACATAGAGTGTCTTTGGATTATAGTAGGGATGTGGGTTATGTGAACGATGGTGGTATGGCCATCCTCTAAATTTCTAAATCTAAATAGTTTTCAGGTGTTTGACCCCAGATGTTGATAACAAACACGACAGAAAGTGTACAGTTGAACCCTCGTATGATGTTCACGGTACCATAAGCTGATGAATTTCTGTGATGTACGTTGGACAGATAATTCAAATATTATATTCCATGTCCATTTCCTCTTCACTAAGAAATGAGATGGTTGCAGCCCCTCGTTACTTGAATAGAATAATGAAGTAAAATTGTTAGTTCTCAGGTCAGTGGATTCAAGATGAGAAAAAGCCTCATTATGACTGAACAAGAATGACTCATGAGCAGCATGACACCAACTGCGGGCCACAGTGATGACGATTTCTCCTGGGTTAACTTTTACTTCATTATTCTGTCTATGGTTTCTCTTCCTATCAAACTGAATTATCAGTGTTATGTAACACCTTGACAGATAATAACTCAGATTCATGAGCCTCCAATCAAAGTTTAATCAGTTCAGCACTAAGATGAAGCCAGTGTCACAATATGACTTCACTGACCAGTGTCTCAGCCAGTCTGACTCTGATAAAGTCTATGAGAAAACACTGCACATTACATACATAAATAAAATTGATTTTCTTGTCATCTGAGAAATATGAATGAGAAGACACACTAAACAGTTACAGTGTATGTGTTCATAATCACTGAAATACTTCTTACAGCAGGAGTTATCCGTGTAATGAATGCCATAATATCCTTTCATTGAGTGTAACTTATATTTCAGCAGTTGCTGACATTATGCTTCAGAAAGCGTCTCAGGTTCTCATGCGGGAGGTGGCTGTGACTGAACAAATGAGATTGCAAATACAAGCGGATGGAAATTATATTTCATTCAACATTGATTCAAGTAGGAAAAGCCTAATTGGAATTAAAAATCTTTACAAGAATGTCCTGGCAAAGACAGTCAGCAGCACATTTAACAAAGTTGTACACAAAACAACGCATAGCAGGTACAGAAAATAAAAGAAAAATTCAGAATCACAGCATACTAATAAATCAGGTCAGAAATATCCTGGATCACATAAAATAAAAATAAGCAAACAAGAAACAAGTGGCTTAAATTACTTTCCTCTGTAGCGTTCATTTTTTGAGATAGAGTAAGGAGCTTGGAGTAGAGCTGCTGCACCTTTGCATAGAAAGGAGCCAGTTGGGGTGGTTTGGGCATGTGATCTGGAGGCCTCCTGGGCCTTCTTTTGGAGGTTTTCTGGCCACGTTCAACAGGTACAAGACCCCAGGGTAGACCCACATCATGCTGAAGAGATTATATATTTACCTTATCTGGGTTGAGAGCACCTCCAGATCCCCCAGGAGGAGTATCTGGACTGCCTTTCTAGCCTGCAGCCACCGTGACCTGGCCCCAGATAAGAGGCAGAAAATGGATGAATGGATATTATTTATAATTGCCCTTTAAACGCTCAATATACAGTACAGGCCAAAAGTTTGGACACACCTTCTCATTCAATGTGTTTTCTTTATTTTCATGACTATTTACATTGTAGATTCTCACTGAAGGCATCAAAACTATGAATGAACACGTGGAGTTATGTACTTAACAAAAAAGGTGAAATAACTGAAAACATGTTTTATATTCTAGTTTCTTCAAAATAGCCACCCTTTGCTCTGATTACTGCTTTGCACACTCTTGGCATTCTCTCGATGAGCTTCAAGAGGTAGTCACCTGAAATGGTTTTCCAACAGTCTTGAAGGAGTTCCCAGAGGTGTTTAGCACTTGTTGGCCCCTTTGCCTTCACTCTGCGGTCCAGCTCACCCCAAACCATCTCGATTGGGTTCAGGTCCGGTGACTGTGGAGGCCAGGTCATCTGCCGCAGCACTCCATCACTCTCCTTCTTGGTCAGATAGCCCTTACACAGCCTGGAGGTGTGTTTGGGGTCATTGCCCTGTTGAAAAATAAATGATCGTCCAACTAAACGCAAACCGGATGGGATGGCATGTCGCTGCAGGATGCTGTGGTAGCCATGCTGGTTCAGTGTGCCTTCAATTTTGAATAAATCCCCAACAGTGTCACCAGCAAAACACCCCCACACCATCACACCTCCTCCTCCATGCTTCACAGTGGGAACCAGGCATGTGGAATCCATCCGTTCACCTTTTCTGCGTCTCACAAAGACACGGCGGTTGGAACCAAAGATCTCAAATTTGGACTCATCAGACCAAAGCACAGATTTCCACTGGTCTAATGTCCATTCCTTGTGTTTCTTGGCCCAAACAAATCTCTTCTGCTTGTTGCCTCTCCTTAGCAGTGGTTTCCTAGCAGCTATTTGACCATGAAGGCCTGATTGGCGCAGTCTCCTCTTAACAGTTGTTCTAGAGATGGGTCTGCTGCTAGAACTCTGTGTGGCATTCATCTGGTCTCTGATCTGAGCTGCTGTTAACTTGCCATTTCTGAGGCTGGTGACTCGGATGAACTTATCCTCAGAAGCAGAGGTGACTCTTGGTCTTCCTTTCCTGGGTCAGTCCTCATGTGTGCCAGTTTGGTTGTAGCGCTTGATGGTTTTTGCGACTCCACATTTAACGACACATTTAAAGTTTTTGCAATTTTCCCGACTGACTGACCTTCATTTCTTAAAATAATGATGGCCACTCGTTTTTCTTTAGTTAGCTGATTGGTTCTTGCCATAATATGAATTTTAACAGTTGTCCAATAGGGCTGTCGGCTGTGTATTAACCTGACTTCTGCACAACACAACTGATGGTCCCAACCCCATTGATAAAGCAAGAAATTCCACTAATTAACCCTGATAAGGCACACCTGTGAAGTGGAAACCATTTCAGGTGACTACCTCTTGAAGCTCATGGAGAGAATGCCAAGAGTGTGCAAAGCAGTAATCAGAGCAAAGGGTGGCTATTTTGAAGAAACTAGAATATAAAACATGTTTTCAGTTATTTCACCTTTTTTTTGTTAAGTACATAACTCCACATGTGTTCATTCATAGTTTTGATGCCTTCAGTGAGAATCTACAATGTAAATAGTCATGAAAATAAAGAAAACGCATTGAATGAGAAGGTGTGTCCAAACTTTTGGCCTGTACTGTATATGAAAGAGGTTGTTACCGTACTGTGCAGTACAAAGCTTTCTGTAATTATGGCTGACTTCTAATTATTGGTGTCTCAGATCGCAGCCCTACAGGAGGCCTATGATGTCCTGTGTATCAAAAGAGGGACCACTGCAGTGCCTTACTTCCTGATGAAGTACACCGAGGACACTGTTCAGATGGCTCCACTCGGGGACTGGGACAAGTTCTTCGCTGGCACCAAGAAGGTACTACTTGAGTTTTTCTTTTTTCATCTTTTAAAGCAACAGATTAAAAAAAAGTGTAAATCTGTGTATGATAAAAGTATTTTTTCCAACTTTTTAAGTACCTGACAGCCATGTTTAAGTAAAAGCACAGATATCTTACCAGAAAATGACTTTAGTAGAAGTTAGTCACCTATTAGAATATTACTTCAGTACTGTGCTCAAGTATCAAAAGGAATATTATATTAGATGTAATAAAGTATTATCAGTAAAAATACAAGTAAATGCTGGTAATAAAAAAGCAAGCGGTCAGGAATCTGAGGATGATGACGTTTATTTCTTCTTAAAGGTAGGGTCTGGAAGATTTTCCAGTTGCTGTTTGTAAACACATATTCAAATTCGGCCCCTCCTATCAGGCTCAACTCTCCCGGGTGTACGGAGCCCAGAGATACGGAAGAAGGCTTCACAGAACAGGTTCGGGCAAGGCTCGTGATGGTGCACGCTCGGACACACTCGGGCACGGCACCTGTGCTCTCTCATTGGCTGGGGAAATCTCCACCCAGAAGCGGTCCGAGCTCACAAAAACATCAAAATACAGTTAAAGGGCAGGAGCTCTGCAAACAGAGTCACCACCACACATGAGTAGAAGCCCATAGGTGATGATTAAGCAGGATTTCATTTGTATGTCTATATTTTGTTTTGTTTGAAAATCCTCCAGATCCTACCTTTAGTATGTACACCACCTTAAAAATGGAGCATACATTGCACTTGAAGAAAAACAAAGTCTTCTTCACAACTTAAAGCACATGGTGGCAGTAGCTCAGTCCATAGGGACTTGGGTTGGGAACCGGAGGGTCGCCTGTTCGAGTCCCCGTCCGAACCAAAATATGGAGCGTGGACTGGTGGCTGGAGAGGTGCCGCTCCCGGTCCCAGGCACTGCCAAGGTGCCCTTGAGCAAGGCACCGAACCCCCCAACCTCTCGGGGCGCCTGACCAAAGGGCAGCCCCCTCACTCTGAGATCTCTCCACTTTGTGCATGTATAGGTCCTGTTTGTGCATGTGTGTAATTGACAAGCAAGAGTGAAAACATTGAATTTCCCCTCAGGGGGATTAATAAAGTGAATAAACTTAAACTTAAAGAAAACCTTTGACCTCCAGGGCTGACACGCTGCAGTGGAGCAGTCACCGCACGGTTGCCTGTCACAAATCTTTATCCCCTTGAATCATTGTTCGCCCTCGCTGCTGTGGGACGCCATTTTCTGCTTCCATCATGAAGTCAGTCTCATCGTTGAGTGTAGTGTAGTTGCTAGCATGTAGCATCTAATCTGACATGCAGCCAACTGCACTTCACTGGAAATTAGGGCTGGGCAATATGGCAAAAAATATTATCACGATAATTTTCTTGATATTGATAGATAATCGGTATTGATCACGATATGTAATTTGATAATGAGTTTGAAAAGTATCCTGATAATGTGTGACACCTGAAGAAACCAAATGATTTTCCAGCTTCTCACGGCACTCGTCGTAAAGCTGGGGCAGTTTGAGAAAAATATTTCCAGCCTGGGGGCTCGTACCTGCAGTCTAGCACCTAAAGTAATTTCTTGAATCCGTCTTCCTCCAAGGTGCTCACAGGCATCTCGTCTTTGGCTGGAAAGTATGACACTGCATCTGTTTTAACTTTACTCCTTTTCGGTCACTTTCATACGGGATTACGGTGGCAAAAAAGGACACTGTTGATCGCTGTTTTGGTGTGGCTCCACTAGCATTGCCCACAGCAGCAGAAGTGTTAGGCCATAGAACACTTGTCGGTGGACTCACTTCAGTTTTGGCCCAGATTTTCACGCTCTCAGTGTAGTTGCTGGGATGCCACCTTTTCAGGTGATGGAAAAGGTTTGTTGTGACAACTGACCACATATTTAGCAGACCGTCCTTGTCCGTGCCTCGTCACCTTTCCAGAAGCCAAACCACTTCAAAATTATTGACGTTGTGTAACCTTTTTTATCCACTATTTCGTCCATTTTTGAGGTCCATTTTTCCCCTCTTTTAATTATGTCCACACTACTTTCATTTCCTCTTCCCCTCAGCACAGACTTTGCAGTGAAAATGGGCGTGTACAATGACGCGTATCCCCTACACTGCAGACTGACTGACAGCTGTCTCTTAACATCTGCTGCATGACACACTGTTTTGATCTGTAGGTCAGTTTATCATTTTGTCATCGACATACATTTTATTGCGATCCCGTTTCGAGATTGTTTTATCGTCCAGCCCACAAAGGTTTTGTCTGAAGGGTATTTTTGAGTCTGATTTTGTACATAGACAAAAACACAGAGGAATCTATGAAATTTGCGTTTTCATTCTGTAAAATAACTCCACAATGTTTGATTAAAAAACTGACCATGTGTTGTTTTGCACAAAAAGAGATGAAGTCACTTAGCCGCTCTAGTTGAGTTATTATGGAATTAATAAAATGGAATTAATAAAATAATATCTAAAACTATAAGGTATATTTAGAATAAACTAGTACTGATAAAAATAAACTGTACTTTTTGTGGCTCATCCCCACCATCAGATTAGAATCATTCTCATACACACAGACTCACGCTTTGGTAATGTAAACACACCTTGTTTGGCTTTTCTAGGTTACTGTGGGCGTCTATGATCCGTGTACTCTGTCTCAACATCCGGGCTGGCCTCTGAGAAATCTGCTGGTCCTCTTAGCTGCCCGATGGTAAGCCTGACTTCTGTGTATGTGTTTGTGTGTGTGTGTGTGTGTGTGTGTGTGTGTGTTGGAAGAAGATGAGGAAGTTCTTTAGGGGACTCAGTGTGTTTCAAAACACATGTTGTGTTCGTGAATTTCACTCTTTTGTGTTTTTCAGCTCACTTTATTCAGGCACAGAGCCACAACGTGAAAGACGGGAAATCTTTGCTTAACTAATTTCCTGACTCATTGAAGTGTGGGGAGCAGGTCACAAACATCGGTGTGATGAAACATGCTGATATGAACTCCCAAAGTTAACTGCGTTGCCTGGATAGTTTTGCATCACTACAAACAATCGAAAATAAAAGCTTCTCTGTCACACTCTGACTGAAAAAGACGTGCTTGGCTGTTGCTCAACCTCACAGCGGTGTCGTAAGAGTTCAGCGAGGATGAGATAAACCTGATGAATTGCACTCGTTCCTAGTTGGCAGCGCGAGCTTGCAGAACACGACTGCTGCTGTTAAGACTGCACTACTTGTTTACAAAGCTGTTAAGTTTTCCTGATAAACAAGTTCCATTTTTGTCAGTATCTCACATGTTGCTCACGTCACTGTCTTCAAATAAATCAGACTTTCCACACATTCTGTGATTCAGTCATCCTTGTCTGTAGCTTCCAAGACTTTTTTATCCACGTAAAGAGCTCCAATATTATCATTATTACGTCAGTTATCAGGGCACTCTACTCCTGATTGTTGCAGCCCTTCCAAATAAATACATATTCCGTGTGAAATAGACCACACAGTTGCTCAGTCTAATGCCTACCAAACACCGGAAGATTTTCAGAAGGCTTTTAAAGGACTAAAGTCTGACACCCTCTCACATATAAACACAATGTTTATGACACGTCTCTGTATGTAGGGTGTCAGACTACAGGCCTGCAGTAATTTCTGTCCACTTTTTCCCTCCTCCTCTCTATCATGATATAAATACAAGGACAAAGAGGCACTATTGTCCTCTCCAAATCTCCACCAGTTCCCCCTCCTTTTCTACAACCTAAGAGAGAGACTTTCAATCCCCTGCTCCACACCATGTCTGCTGTCTACCTGGTTTGCTGCCTCCCGGCTGGTGGTGGAGAGAGAGCACTGTTTGCATGAGCAGCGACTGAAAACTGATGATGATATCGAACATGTTTGAATTTATTGGAATGCTTAGAGGAGAAAAAGACGTTGAAGAGCTATGAAGATCACTGGAACACGCCACAGCTCTAGCATACTCTCATGATTTTACTCTGACATTGGCGCTGTCTTTGCTACAGTGAAATAGAATGGAATAGATCTTTATTGTCCACCAGGAATTTGTCTTCGGCTCACCAGACACAAAAGATAACATTGTAAAATCACTTGAAAAGTCCTTTGGAGTCACAGTAAATGGACTGCACTTATATAGCGCTTTTCTAGTCTTCCGATGACTCAAAGCGCTTTTACAGTACACTACATGTCACTTTCACCCATTCTCACACACATTCACACACTGGTGACTGAGGCTGCCATACATGTGCCATCTGCTACTCTGTAACCATTCACATGTGCTCACACACCAGTGGAACAGCCATCGGGAGCAATTTGGAGTAAAGTGCCTTTTCCAAGGATACTTGGACACACCAATCTTCTGGTAAGTAGACGACCTGCTGTGCCTGAGCCACCGCCACCCCGGAGTAAGGCAGCATAAGTCAACTACAAGGCTGGTTTATGAACCCATGCCAGACCATGTATGACACATACAGCACACAGCAGCTGTTGTCCGGACACCATAGGCTATCTTGTGTAAACACACACATATGGCATGTGGTATCAATGAATGGCGAGGCAGTGTATTTTGGGCTTCTGGAAACTCCTGAAACTTATGAGCTACGTATTTAGCCGGACACTGAATACTCTATTTCTCACCTTTTCAGTGATTATACATATATTCATGATACTTGAGGCAGCCTTTGATGTCATGAACTTGAAAGTTTTTTTGTGGTTTAAAAAGCAGTAACAAACTCTGTTCTGCCATTCAAAGGCTGACGGAGGTGTCTGGCAGCAGGGAAATGGGAGGAAGTTATGTGAAACTCCCGTATTAAAAGTTAGTAAGTGAAGAACACAAATGAGACGTCTGATTTTGTGAATAAGAAAAAAAAGTCACAGCATTACAATGTTACAGCTCATAAATTGCTGTGTTTACTGATCGGAGGTCTCATTGGAGGCAGGAATGAAGGTGGTATGTGGAGGCTTGTGTGTGTGTGTGTTTTGCAGAGCGATATATTTTTCTGAAATATTTACAAAAGAAATATTTCAGCATACCAGCGGATAACTGGTGCAAGTCTTTGGATTGTTTAGTAATAAATCTAAGAATCAAGGTCGGGAGTATATTCAAATATTTACACAGAGATTAGAAACAAGTGACGTACTCTGCAGGTGTCATTCAGACATTTTAATCCCGTGTCAGCTTTTGACTTTCAATCAAAGGTTTATCTCGTGCAATGTTTTCATAAGCACACACTGCAGCTTTGCAGTATGGTCAAATAGCAATCTGAGATTATGTGGGAAACATCTTATAAGGCTGATACAATATTAGGAAAGTATAAATGAAATGATAGTGTCAGCCAATGATGGAAGCACTTTGCTATCTACAGTACCTAAAATAGTTTTCTGTTTATAACAAATATAGCACCCCACTTACAGATGATTTATACTTCATGTTAAACAAGGCCATGCTTAAAGAGCGTATTCCCCTCCACATCTCATTATTTCAGTCCGTTCCTTATCTTGTTGCAAACCAGATCAGGGGCTGTGTCCTTAAAATACATGATCAAAAAGTCCCTACTTCAGCTACTGTGTCCAGTCTTACCATGCCAGAGTTTTCCCATGTTTTGCTGTTCATCACGAATCACTAATGCTTTATAAAATCCCCAGCCATTTCAACTGCAGGCTACAGAGCTTCATACTTATCATGCATGTGTTTTCCCACACTCCAGTTTTATTTTGATCGCTTTTATTAGTCAACCACAATACTCAAAAGAAGAGGATTTATGTGCTTTAGAGTGATGAAACACTGTTAAACAATGACACACCAGGGACAAATGGATAAAAGTGGAGTACCAGATAAACTAAACAAATAGGACCTGAGATTATTCTTTAAAAAAATGGATGGAAAATGCAGGAGCAAACCTCAAACATCAGCAGGAAGGCTGTTCTATACTATGGCAACATGAACACTGAATGCTTTGTTGCCAGATATTCAAATGATTGGTTGTTCGGCAAAGTCAAACTTGAGTGGTAATAAAGTTTGGAGTGCAGATTGATTTACTACAGAACAGTAATATGATTTTGACGAAATAGCATAAGACATGATAATAACTGTGATGGATTACTACTCTTAAACAAGAGTAAACAACTACTAATCTCTTTAAATTTATCTTGTCTGGATATGACAGAAAACATCACATCATCGTGTTGCATCATCAGCTGAGAATGTCACTACATTTTTGGTGCTCCATGTTTCACTGCTACAAAGCTCAGCTCAGTTTGGAAACAGCTCAGTTTGGAAGTGGTGTATTCACCTCTAAATTCAGGTCCACAATCAGTCATTTTGAGTCCCACTTTTCCCTAGAGAGCGTAGTTTTTCCTGGCTTAGATTTTTATTGCATAATTATTTTTCATATAAACAAGGAACTCCCATCAGTGCCATTTTAGCAACAGCGTCCTGTGATACCGGTGGCTTATCAGCAGCAAATACCTTAAGACAGTTTAGCCCTAACGGTCTGTAGTCAGAGGCAGTTTTTATCCAATACAAACCTCATCAATCTTGTGCTCGACCACACTTTCTCGCAGTGTTAAACATAAACTGTTGATACTGGCTGAGATGGGTCGAGATAGAATTACAATGTAGCCGCAGTGTCTCGCTTATTCAGTTGTTTCACTTGAGTTTGATTGTGTAATGTGACTGTGGTTATTTAGTACCATATTAGGGGAAATATGTTGGTATTTGGATACATGGTGATCATATTGTTGTGAGTGCTCATTTATCTGTGTGTGTTGTGTCTTGTATCAGAGAAAGAGAGAGCATACTCCATGTTAAAGGACTGTTGTGTGGTAGGGCACTCACAACTGCAGCTTTCTAATATTTATAGACAACTCCCAAAAGGTAGTCGACTCGTCAGTTAATCGCAGTCATATATCTTTACAATAACAATGATCAGTCCTCATCAAAGCAATCTCAAATACAACCAGTAAGGGTTAACTGAGGTAGCTGCGACCCAGAGTCCTCAGTTGGCTTTGAGAGACTGTTTACAAATGAGCTGTGATCTGATTGGACTTAACCCCCGACAGGCTTGTCTGAACTTGAGATACTGTTTGACTGCAGTAACAACATGACTGCTTTCTTGCAGGGCTACGGGAGTCTTTCCTTCTCTAAATACCCTAAATTCTTTTATCTAACTTAGCATAACGTGGAAAATGGTTGTTCAAACAAATCTGTGTTCAACAACAACTAAAGGTATGTCCACCTTCAGTTGTTGGGAGGCATCTCAACTCACAACCATGACAACAACTACCCACAGTGCCCCGGGCTGCATATCTGTGGTAGATGATGATAGTCAAATAGTCAACTACTCCATGAAGCCATGGATGTATAAAGGAAACTGGATGCAGCGTTCAAAGTGGAGACCTGTTTATTTCAATAAAAGTTGCTCAGAGGTGCATGAACAAAGAAGTTCAACTTCCTGGGTGTAAAATTACTTGGGTGATTGGCACTGCTACCGAACTGTGTAGCCCATAGAGCAGGAATATTAGAAGAAGAAGATGAAGAAGGAGGAGAAGAAGGAGACGACGAAGACGAAGATGACGAAGAAGAAGAAGAAGGAGAAGAAGACAAAGAAGACGAAGAAGAAGTGCCCTGAGCAGTTCGGGGCTCGGTGCCTTACGCAAGGACACCTCAGCAGTGCCCAGGAGGCAAACTGGCACCTCTCCAGCTACCAGTACACGCTCCATATTTGGTCTGGATGGGGACTTGAATTGGCAACCCAACGGTTCCCAACCAAGGTCCCTATGGACTCAGCTACTGCCCCCTCAACTTCTGCTAGCTTCGGTTTAGCTCTTCACTAAGTTGAGTGGGGATAAAATGATTCAACAGTGTGGAGTCATTTTGCCGGGATGTTGTTACACACTGATTTAGAGATAACTCTTTCGCAATCCGAGTCTGGGGAACATGGCATCACGTGACAAATGTAATTCCACCGTATGGCCACTATGAAAATTGGCTTCAGTGGGCACTTCCTGGAAACCTGTGTAAAACGTCAAGTATGGAGGATTTATTGCCATCCTGCTGTTAGGTTGCAGATTGAATACCACCTCCTTTACCCCTCCCTCTCCAAGTGTGTAGTACCCTGGAAATCCAGAGTTCCCGCAAGAGCACAATTTGAATTTGCTCAGCGAGTCACTCTGGCAATCAGTAATGATGCTCATTACCCATGCCGTTGGAGCCGAGCTGCACCAATCACATCGGTGTATCTGATATAGGCGGGCCAGAGGCGAGCTAAACAGATGATGACAGCGCTGCAATGACGAAGTCCGGAATCAGTCAGTAAACATTGCAAGATGGCTACGGATGAACACCAGTTGTTTGAAACGGCTTTGGCCGCTACAATGAACAAGCTAGACTTGGCTTTTTCTCTAAAAGAGGAACAGAAGACGGCGCTCGAATCTTTCCTTTGCAAGAAGGACGTTTTTGCTGTTTTGCCAACCAGATACGGCAAGAGTCTAATCTACCAGTTAGCTCCGCTGGTAGCTAAGCTCTGGATACGTCACCCCGTGTATTGTTCTGATTGGTCGTAGTGTTATCCAATTGCGTGCAGTGATATTTTCAAATGCATGCTTGGTGCCGCCCCTCGAGTTGGGCCATTTGTATTACTCATAGCCAGACCCTAAATCTTTCTAGATTTGGGTTTGGATTTCCAGGCTAAGTGTGTAGTAGAAACTATGGTAACCTTCAGGTAACATAGAAGCATGAGAAACCCTCTCTATAGCCCGTGTTTGGCTTGTCCTTTCTGTACTACTGTAGAAATATAGTGGTGCAAGACAGTGGGCTCTGTGGAGGAAGCTCTGCAGCAATATACCGTGAAGCTGCACACTGTGGAATGAAAATTGATGGTTATTATACCATCTACATTTGCTTATTTATGGTACTGACAAAAATGCAAGCTAAACAGAGAATCTCACCTGCGGGTGCGCAGTATTTGTTCCACCAAAAAAAAAAAAAAACAACTTCTGTTTTCTTTTTAAGGGTCATTGTAACTAAAAATGATGGTAGTAACTGTGTAATACCATATATGGTATGAGACAGTTTTCGTGCTGTGACAATCTCTGACCATTGCAACCCTACTATGTAGATACAAACGGCTCATTCTAGGTCAACGAAAACACAACGATTCTTAGTTTCAGGTAATTATACACCAGAGAAAACATAGTTATGAATAATGTAGTCCATTCCTTCCCCTGAACTTTTTATCTTCTGATCTGTAATCTGTGCATGATCATTGTTTGACTTTTGCATCTCCTTTGTGTGTGTGTGTGTGTGTGTGTGTGTGTGTGTGTGTGTGTGTGTGTTTGTATATGTGTGTGTGTGTTTCAGGGGCTCTAAGCTGGACATGGTGGAAGTGCTGTGTTTCAGGGACAGAACTCTGCAGGGAAGCCGCTCCATTCAGCACAGTGTCATCTTCCAGATTAAACTACCTGAGCTTCCCCTCAACTCAGGTAATTTCCATTCCTTTATGTGTGTGTGTGTGTGTGTGTGTGTGTGTGTGTGTGGGTTCCTGTGTGTGTTGTATCTGTACACGTAACAGTATGTAACATGCCTGTGTGTGCGCTGGTATGTTCATCTGAATGTGAATGTATTTTAACTGATATGAACCCTCAGTCCTTGCTACTTTCCATTGAGACTTTGTGCTTCCTTTTCAAGCCATGCTAATCTCACACCGCTTCTCCATTATTCTTTTATCTGTGGAATAAGGGATGAAAGTAATTTAAATGTTAATAGCAGGATGGGAAAAAGGTGTGAAAGTTTTTGTCGGTTCAGACGAGGTGTCTTTGTTTACCTCACTCTACCTCTTAAGCACATCATGGTTTTTAATTAACTCACAGTTGATGTATTCATGCAACAAAAATTGATTCAGCTGTTGTGTTTGCTTTTGCATGGACAAATTTGGTATTGTTTTGAAAGGGATTAATCAATGCATCCTGTGGACACACCAGGCTCAGTTCTTGCCACAACTAAAAAGTGTTTTCTCCTCAGAAAGGGGAAATAAACATTGTAATTAACATTTACATTATCAGTCAAGAGTCAGTATTAAATTCAATTGAGCCCACGCAGTCTATTTAAAATGCTCACTTCCAACCAATTTTCACAGTTTTTTTTGTGTTACACAGCAACAAATGCTGAATGGTGAAGAATTAACTGTGGGAAGTAACTGTGTCAAATGAAGCATCAAAGTGTGTGAGAGAGACTGCCAAGTAGAAAAGCAAATGTCAGAGTTGAGCTGTGTTGATTTGAGCAAATAAACTTATAGTTTGAGTTCACGATAATGTTCACAACAATCTGGACCACATCAGATACTGCTACAATAATGTAAGGCAGTTTGTCTAATCTACATTTAAAAGAATCAGTTAATTTATTATTAATAACAATAATAATAAACTTTATTTCTATGGCACAATTTAAAACCAGAGTTAGAGGGTGTTTCACAAATTACCATACAAGATAGGTGCAAAGACAGTTAACCATAGAGAAGTAAAACATAAAATTTAAAAGAAGATCATACAGAGAGAAGGGATTTTAAAAACTATTGAAACATAAAGAGATAAAACAAAATGTAAAAGAACAAAGCAACAGGAGCAGCTGTGGCTCAGGAGGTAGAGAGGGTCATCCACTAATCGGAGGATCAGCAGTTCAGTCCCTGGCTCCTCTAGTCCACATGTCCAAGTATCCCTGAGCAAGATGCTGAACCCCAAATTGCTCCTGATGGCTGTTACATCGGTGTGTGAGTGTGTTAAAGAAAAAAATACTGAGTAGCAGGTGGCACTTTGTACAGTAGCCTCAGGCACCAGTGTGTGAACGTGTGTATGCATGGGTGAATGTGACTTGGAGTGTAAAAAGCACTTTGAGTGGTTGGAAGGCAGTCCTACCAAAAAAATAAATAAAAAAAATATATATTTATACACAAGATGCCAGTCTGTACAGTTGGCTTTTAAGGGCATGACATCTATATATCTATATATATCTATATATCTATATATATATATATATATATATATGTATGTATATATCTATGTATCTATCTATATATATATATATATATATATATAGATAGATACATAGATATATACATACATATATATATATATATATATATAGATAGATACATAGATATATACATACATATATATATATATATATAGATAGATAGATACATAGATATATACATACATATATATATATATATATATAGATAGATAGATACATAGATATATACATACATATATATATATATATATATATATATATATACATATGTATATATTAAAGATTATTTTTTTGGGCTTTTTGCCTTTAATGTGCTGGACAGCGTGAAATGGGGAGACAGAGAGAGTGGGGGGACGACATGCAGCAAAGGGTTGCAAGCCGGAGTTGAACCCGCGGCCGCTGCAGTGAGGCATCGCCTCTATACATGGGGCGCCGGCACAATCCGCTAAGCTACCGACGCCCCACATGACATGTATTCTATAGGACGTTGGGTGGAATGACTAATTCATGCAGTGGGCCTTTTCCTTATTTGTCATGGCACCTGTTATAATATGTTTAACTAACATTTAAAAAATATTTTTATCTCATCTCTCCTCTTCTGTTTGACCTGCTGTCAGCACTTTTCACAGAGGCTATTTCTTCTTGAGAGAGTATTTACAATGAAAAATGTTGAGGTCTGTATATAATGCAGAATAACTCAGACATTGTCCCTGAAGAGACACATTGTTGTCTCATTTTCTGAATGTGTTTTCACTGCTGTGAAAATTCATTTACTTCCATTGTGTTGGGAAATGTCAGAGATGTCACAGCTGGCTTTGTCAGAACTTGAGTAAGTACACCCAAAGTGTCTGCATGGCCAGATACCACTACAGTGGTGAGTGGGGGAAACTGTGAAACACTTAAACAGTTTTAATGTTTTATTGTTTTCTCACTTTGTAGTAGAGACATGTTGTGCTTATTTTACATTGATAGTCTGTTTTTTCCCCCACAGCATGTCCTAAGAGTGTAGGCTGGGAGAAGAACCCAAAGGGGGCCATGGGACCCAGGATGGTCAACCTCAGTGAATGCATGGACCCTAAAAGGTAATAAACAAAATACAGATGTGTTCAGGTGTAACTGAACTTTATCCACCAACAATTAAAGAAAATAAAAAGGGTATTATTAAGCTATTTTAGCTAAACAATTTGTTTTGACAAAGAAGCTAATTAACAGAAAAGTTTTTACTTTGGTGCTTCATGTTATGGGCTGTTATGGGTTTGTTTTTGTGGACAGATGAAGTAAAACTACTTTGTTACTAGGGATGAGTGAGTACACCATTATCTGTATCTGTGCTCAGAATGTGCGAAGTTTATGCCAGAAGTGGGTGGAGTTTAAATTGAAAGTGGGTCGGGCCCAATCAGAGGTTGTTATTTTATGCCTGAAATTTACATGGATTAATCAGAAGTTGCAATATCTATTACCTATGAGAACAGTATTTACAGAACAGCCTTAGAATTGAGCTTCAAATCATTTTTTATCACAGGAGTAAGAGGTTAAACACAGCTACCAACATGAGGATTTGAGTACAGATATTCGGCTCAATCCTATTTGTTACCTTGAGCACCTTGTGAACACAGACGGTCTTCAGTTGTCTCCATTGACTGTCTGCAGGCTTGCAGAGTCATCAGTGGACCTGAACCTGAAGCTAATGAGATGGAGGCTGGTTCCTTCCCTGGACCTGGACAAGGTGGTCACCACAAAGTGTCTTCTGCTGGGAGCTGGAACTCTGGGCTGCAATGTAGCCAGGACCCTCATGGTAAGGGTGGAAGGGTGAATGGATGGAAAGACAGACTATATTCAGGTTAAAAGTATCCAGGAATCTGACACTTCGGTCTTATGGTTTTGCAAACTGTGTAAATTATTAGGGATGCACCGAATATTCAGTAACCGAATATATTCAGCCGAATATTGCATAAAAACACACATTCGGTATTCGATGGAATAAGTGACAAGCAAGGCCGAATAATAGCAGTGTGTTTTGATGACGCAATCAAACAGCGTGCCGTGACGGACGGAGTAAAATGTCGGCAGTTGCGACTAAAAATAGTTTTGTGCGAGCAAAAGAAATCATTTAGCACGCTGTGCGAGTACAGGTTTCAACCAGCAGCAGAAACAAAAGGCGAATCCTGCTGGTTGTGGGCTGAACGGGGGTCACAGACAGGAATGTATTCCTGTCAAATACGGCGGCCATAGTTGTCCTTGGCGCAAGATAATGGCTTACCGGCGACTGAGAAGCCTGGCTCCAGGTCTGTTAATGTCCTCTTTTTGGTGTCATGACTGCCCAGAAGTACCTGAACAGCCGAGTCGGGCGGCACACAGGTATGTGGCGTATCAGAGGAGAAACGAGCCGTTCACATTTCTCTTTGTGGCAGGTAACGGTCCACAAACCTCACCGCACTTTAGGGACTGTTCTTTACTTGTCAGAGGAGGGTGGCTGGTTGATTTTTATTTTATTTATTTATTTTATTTCGATCCCCCCTATGTTCATCACTTATTGATGCTGTTTTTGAAGTATGAATAAGTCAATAAGTAATTTATTCCATTGAAATATCATTGATGTATTATAGAAAAGTGATTTATCTTTTTATAAATGACAAAAGGCACATCTGCCTCATTTTTGTTGTGGTATCGTGATACTACTCAGAACCATGATATTTTCATTGGTATCGTACAGTGGGATCCAATTTTGGTACCATGACAACACTAATCTGGAGAGGGTTCATCTGCAAAAACTAATGAAAAACTAAACAACGGCGTTCGGTACTCGGTATTCGGCCAAGTGTTTAATATTATTCGGCTTCGGCTTCGGCTTCGGGCCACAAATTTTCATTTCAGTGCATCCCTAGTTTAAAGCCCAACTTGCAGGTTGGAGACCATGGCGAATAAATGTGTAGGAAAATGATGTAGAAACTCATTTAAAACAAAAAACAAAAAAAAATCACACTACAGTGACTTTTGGGGTCGTTTTTGTGAGAGAATTTTGCTTCCGCATCTAAAAACCCATTAATCGGAAGTGACGTATCGTAAGGGAGTCCAGCCGAGTTTGACTGAGTGTAACATTAATAAACATGGATCCCAGTACTAGTTTTGAGACTTAAGAGGTTGAAAATGTACATTCATATGCATATGACGGCCCACAGGCTTATAATTATGAGCCTGCTAGGCGTCCAAGAGACCAGGAACAGATCAGGGTTAGGAGAAATAACGGCCACAGGAGAGAAATAGAGCTGTGGTGCGAGGAGAACCAGTGGAGAACTGGGCAGGTGTCTTGGTGAGCGACCAGCGTTAGCTAACGACAGCTAACGATGTCTAACGCTGTGTTCACATCACAACATTAAGTTTGCCATCGCGTATTAGGTTGTAACAAAGCTACCAATAGTTCTGCCAGTATTAGATAACTAATGCTACTTACCCATAACAGAAACTAATGCGCAAATATCAGCTTGTATCAGACGTATCTTGCTATGCATGTTATAACTCCGCATTACGGTGTATTGACGTCCGCAGGGGAGAGAGGGAGAGAGAGAGACATACGAAGATTTCCTGATAATGTTTTGTATGATAGGTGCTTGTGTGGGAACTGCCAGCCCATGTCCTCAGCTGTGGAGAGTATGTGCTGCAGGGAGGTGGAAGCCTTCTGGGCTCTGGTGGAGAATCTGACCCCCAGACCAGATATAACATGCCTCACACTGCCCATCAACCCTCACGCCGCCCGCTCCTGTCTCAAACACGGAGGCCTCCCTTTCCGCGGAGCCCGCCTGCCCTCGCACATACCCCCGGCTCATGGCCCCCGAGGGTCGGGTCTCCGTGCGGGGCCGCGGGGCTCGGGTTCGGGTCTCCCGAGCCTCGGGGGTATGTGCGAGGGCGGGCGGGCTCCGCCGGGAACATAATCCTCCTGTCCAAAGTGAGCGCTGCACAGGACCGCGTTTTTGGTCACAGATGGACCCGTGAAAAAGCGCCTCTTCGGGGCGTCGGTGGCTTAGTGGTAGAGCAGGCGCCCCATGTACAAGGCTGTTGCCGCAGCAGCCCGGGTTCGAATCCAGCCTGTGGCCCTTTGCTGCATGTCATCCCCCCTTCTCTCTCTCTCCCCCTTTCACACTTACCTATCCTGTCCATTAAAGGCAAAATGCCCAAAAAAAAATTTTAAAAAAAAAGGAAGAAGGAAAAAGCACCTCTTCACCTGCACAAAATGCACCCAGGCACGAAAACGCCACTCCTTTTTCTGTCCGGAAAACAGTGGACTTGATGTCCTGACAGACTCGAGTTTGTGCAAGCTGCACAAACACAATAATTCGGCATAATCACAAATGGTAAAATGCACTGTTAAAAACCGAAAAAATAATCACTCAGAAGTTTACTACCGTTCAGACTCACTACCACCTACTACTGCGCATTGGACAGAGGCAGGGTCAAGGACGCAGAGTCCCTCTCATGACGTAGTATCAGGCGATGTTGAAAAAAAAAGCATTTTTAGAAGAGGAGCTAAAAAGAGCCACTTTTTCCTCTGAATTTGTGCCCTTATGTCATGTAAACCATAATAAACTCTGAATTAACTTCTCATATGGTAATTTTCAGACAAGGTTATGTATATATTTTTAAAAAAATGTAATATGCAAGTTGCGCTTTAAGTGGGAGCTCAACTGTACTCCCTAAGAGACAACATTCACAGATATAGATCAGTAAACTTTTGGTGTCGGACATCTGCCATAAATAAACACAGATCACCATCTACATTGACATTACGCCTGGAGGGCAGGTTTAGACAACTAATAAACCTCTGTAAATCAAGAGTTTTGGTGCAGATTACAAAAAGCTCCAACAGACAGAATGTGACAAAAATAGCCTGCATGGGAAAGGAGACAAAGGCTAAAAATTCATCTTGGGAAATGGTCCAACCTGTCACTTTAATTGACTCCACTATCAAAAATATAAGTGGTAAGATGAAAAAATGTTTTGCTTTCTGCAGTCTGTGACATCAGGGCTGCAACTAATAATTATTTTCATTGTCGGTTAATCTGTCAACTATTTTCTTAATAAATTGATTGTTTGGTTCATAAAATGTCAGAAAATGGTGAAAAATGTTGGTGAGTATTTACCAAAGCTCAAGGTGACACCCTCAAATGTCTTTTCTCCACAAAGATATTCAGTTTACAGTCATAGATGAGTAAAGAAAATATTCACATGTAAAAAGCCATGATCAGAGAATTGTGACTTTTTTTAAACATATGATATGATACGATACGATATGTTATTATACAGCACAATACGATATGATGCGGTATGATACGATACGATATGATAATTTATTGTCCCCGTAGGGAAATTCATCTTGGACTCAGGAACTGCACAAGTATCGCAGCCTTACATACATACTTACAATAGTGCAGAAGAAATGGGAAGCATACACCATAAAAACATGAAAACACATACTACACATAATAGTATTGCACATAAGCCATTCATTTATTGCACATAACACCAGCACACAACAGAGCACCATAAGCAAAGCACAACACAGCCTCCAACAAACCTCTTAATAAATGGCTCAAACTGATTATTTGCTTATCAGATTAGTTGGCAGTTATTTATTTTTTTTCTTTCCTTTGTATAGATTTTTCAAATGAAGCACATACATATATAAACAAACAAAGCCAACCAACAGAAACAACACCTCGACATATAGACTGACAAGACAGAAAAGTTTAGAAAAGAATATCCATTGGAGAAAAAAAAAACAAAAACGCTGCAGTTACAACTTTTAAAAAAGAGATTGTACAGCAATGTGATGTAAACATTGACAGATGGAGCAATCGTTTACTGCCCTCCAGGGATGAGCAAGTCAGAGTTTCTAGAGGAGAAAGTGAAATGGCTCCCAAAGTTGCCAGAACTTGTCCGATTTATTATTGAGATCATAGGTCAGTTTCTCCAGAGGAAACACAGCTGATATCTGTGATAACCACATATCAACCCTGGGGACCTGTGGAGCAAACCATCGCAGCAGGATGCACTTTTTAGCAGAGTATAAAAGAATCAAAGAAATTGTCTGAAACATGGTGTGAGGAGGAGGAGAAGGAGTCAATGAAAACTGTTTTGCTTGTAACCTCCTGAATTACAGAATGAAACTCTTTCCAAAATATTTGGAGACAATGACACGACCTGAACACATGAAAAAAACATGTACTCTTGTGTGTTTGACATTTAAAACAAAGGTTTGAGCTGTTGGGGAACATTTTCTGGAGGCGGCCAATTATTTTTAGTCGATCAATCATTGCAGCTCTATGTAACATTAAAGAAAAATACAACTATAATTTTGTCTTCTCCCTGCCCACCTCAGGCCCTACACAACATTGACTGGCTGAACGAGGCACAAAAGGGGAATTTGCTGTATAATAAATGTGCCTTTTCTTGTCTCAGTCATTCACATCAGATTCTCAGAGAAGTTATATTGGAATTTATTTCCATAGAAAGAACAGTGACACAAAAATATGTCTCCTGCAGTGTTTGGTATCTTACTATATAATCACGAAAACTCTGTCTGTGTGTGTCTCTTTTCCACGTTTTTCTCCTCACTGACTTGTTCAATCCATGTGAAATTTGGCACAGTGGCAGAGGGTCATGGGCGGATGCGAATGAAGCAATATTGCATCAATTGGCCAAAGGGGGGCGCTATAGCAACCGATTGAAATTGCAAACTTTGAATGGGCATATCTCATGCCCCGTATGTCGTAGAGACATGAAACTTTGCACAGAGATGCCTCTCCACATGAGGAACAAATTTGCCTAAGAACCCATAACTTCCGGTTATATAGATTTTCCGCCATTTTGAATTTTAAAATCGATCTCTTCCTAGGAAGTTTGACCGATCTGCATGAAACTCGGTGAACATAATCTAGGGACCAATATCTAAAGTTCCCTCTTGCCAAAAGTTGGAAAACTTACTAAAACTGAGCTTCTATAAGGCAATGAATATTGTGGAGGGCGTGGCTCATCACATAAAGGTGTATAACATCTCAAGGGTTTCACTGATCACCACGCAACTTTGTAGGCATATGACCACACATAATCTGAGGGGACCCCTCCATTATTGACCCCATCAAACAAAATGGGGGGAGCTAGAGAGCTAATTTCTTATCTAGGCCTAACCGCCATATTGATTTTTACTAAATTTGGTAGATATGTAGAACAGGATGGCTCAAGGTGACTGGAGAAATTTAACTCTAATTGGCAACTGGGTGGCGCTATGACAACAGAAAAATGCTTAAAAATGGCTAAAATGCGACCGATCGCTGTGGCTCCCCCTGTGGCCCAATGTAGTTTTTTGTTGTTTTTTTTTTTCTAATTTTTGGTATGACTAAGTCATGGTATGGTATGATGTACATAATCACGGAAACTGTCAGTGTGTCATTCTGTCTGTCCCACATTTTTCTACTCACTGATGTGGTCAATCTATGTGAAACTGCACATAGGCATTGAGGATTGGCATAGGTAGAAGGTGACAAAGCTACCAATGGGTATGGACTAGTAATATAATGTTCTTCAATAACCTTGTCAGAAGCTTTGAATCTGATTACCCTAAATCATGAACTTACTTTCTTGTGTGAATATTTGTTAAGCTTTGTAACAACATTATGAAGGATCCCAGGATTTCATCCACAGATTTTATATGAAGTTAATCCCATAACAGTACAAATAACATAATGCTATTTTATGTAAGAACCTACTGTCATTCTCTGATGCTGGGGGAACAGACTACAGTAAAATCCAATGAATGTGCTCTATTCAGCATTCAGATCCAAAAGGCTGCTACCCTGTAGATTACTTTTTATAGTTTTTTTTTTCCGTATATCACAGCCTGCTGGTTATGAATTCAAGTTTTTTCTGTTAGAAACCAAATTAAATCTTTCAGCTTCACTGTAGTTTTTTGGACAAACCGTCCCTGTGTCACACCATCTTTATATGTGGATACACATCTATTTTATTTGGCTTAAAATAAATAAAGAAAGAAAAATTAGTAACAAGCATAACTGAGAAAGAGATGTCTGTGCTTTTGAGGTGAACTGAACAAATAAATTCTAATGTGTTCTGAATGTTTTGCTCAGCTGTGAGAAACTACTGCGGGGTGTGAAATGACAGGCTGTGTTGCAGTAATTTAAATGCACTTTATGTCTGCACTTTGTTTCTGCACTTTACACTTAACATGTGCTCTCGCAGTATGTATTTTTAAATAGCAGCCTTTATGTCCAAGACAACTCTCCCAAGGGACAAATGAGGCTATCTTGAATCTTCTTGAACTAAATGACTGCATTGGAGCCTTGTACGGCTGCCTGCAGTTATGAAGTTCATCTTAGTGCACGTCTCTGGTTCTTTGTGTGCTCGTTATTTACTTTTCCGAGGACACTTTAGAAACTCTGTCAGTCAGTGGAGACATAATGAATACCCCAGTGTAATGTAATTGACAGTGTGGCTGGACTTTGTGTGAACAGAGAATGACATTAATGAAAAACAATACAAATTGTACCTGCTGCATGCTGATGCATCCATTACTGCAAAATGAAAGTGGAATAAACACAGGGTACTAATCCTCCCACTCATCGTCACTAATGCCGTTTACAAAGTGCTGCTCAGGACAATGTTCATGTCAATATGTAGGTATTGAGTATTTTTATGTGATGTGATTAAATATATGAATGATGTTCTTTTTCCTCCTCAGGGATGGGGAGTGAGACACATCACATTTGTAGACAATGCCAAGATCTCTTACTCCAATCCAGTCCGACAGCCGCTGTATGAGTTTGAAGACTGTCTTGGAGGAGGGAAGTCCAAAGCCATGGCAGCTGTCGATCGACTCATTAAAATCTTCCCTGGTGTGGTGAGTACTAAAATGCAGATGATAATGCCCAAGCTGTGGGACATGATATCTTTATCGCTCTTCGTAAGTGAGGATCAAACCAAAGCTTACTCTGTTAAAGTCTGAAATCCTATCATCTAAAAATCCCTTTTTTTAGTTTCTATTACTAATAAAGATGCCCTGATTGTGAAATTCTGGGTCGATACCGATGATTAAAACGATTTTCCCAATAGCTGATACCCATGTCTTTTGTTATTGTTGTTTTTTGTTTTTGTTATTTTTTTTCCCCCTTTGTGCCAGGAAAACAGGCATTTTGAGCCTTTCATACACTGTCTTTCAAAAAGCACAAATTCAATTGTGCACATTTATGAAACAACCTTTAATATAAACTGCTTTGACATAAAACATATCTTTAAAAAACAGATTCAGAAGCCTTTTGGTAACACTTTACTTGAAGGTATCTACATAAGAGTGACATGACACTGTCATAACTATGACGTGACACTTGCCATAAACATTATGTAGATGTCATAAACGTTTATGACTGCTGTTATTAAGTGTCATTCGGTTTTTGTAATGACAAGTTGACATTGTTTGGGTTGTCTTGATTATGACAAGTTGACATTAATCAAATTGACATTACCAGAAGTTGTCTTTGTCATGACAAGTTGACATTAAATTTGTTCGGGATGTCCTTATAATGACAACTTGACATTAACCAGGATGACATTACCAGAAGATGTCTTTATGTTAATGTCAAGTTGTCATAATAAGGACATCCCAAACAATGTCAACTTGTCATTACAAAAAACGAATGACACTTAATGACAGCAGTCATAAACGTTTATGACAGGTACATAATGTCTATGACAAGTTTCATGACAGTGTCATGTCACCCTTATGTAGATACCCTCAAGTAAAGTGTTACCACCTTTTTTACTATATCCATCCATCCATCAATTTTCATCCGCTTATCTGGGGCCGGGTCCCGGGGGCAGCAGGCCCAGCAAAGCACCCCAGATGTCCCTCTCCCCAGCAACACCTTCCAGCTCCTCCTGGGGGACCCCAAGGTATTCCCAGGCCAGATGAGATATGTAATCCCTCCAGGGCCTCCTACCAGTGGGACGTGCCCACTACATACTTGTGCTACTTACTATATATATAATACATTATAATTTCCTCTCATATATTTTATATTACTGTACATAACATCAACACATTTCTAATCCAAACAACTGTATTTATTCAAGTTTCTTGCTAAAAAAAAATACTCATTTTTTCTGGATAAAGCTTGATCACATCATATTGTAAATCGATTCACCTTCGTCAGCAGGCAGTTGTGGCCACCGGCTGCTACCAGCTAACATTGACTAGATTTCCTCCGGACGATGTCAGCAGTGGATTGTTGTTCACAATGAAGCTTTATCAGGGAAACAATAGGGCGCGACCCCTGATGAGTCAGTAGTGATTTTTCTGCATCCTTTCATCTGTTCATCTCAAACATGATGGGATGTCATTAGTCTGGAGCTCTGCTTTTTAGCCTGATGTGACACAACAGGAAAACGATCAGTCACTGACGTCTGTGACAGTCATCTTGTCTGTTCATAGGCTGATGGCAGTCAACAAGATGGTTATTGACTGATACCGATGTACTGCTGATAAATTGGTGCCTCCCTAACTCCTAAATCTGACAAGTATTGTGGTTCTGTTGGTTTTTACCGTCATACAGCAGCTTTTGCAAAACTTGACAATATAATCTGAATTTTGTTTATGCTCATAATCATATTCCTGCATAATCATATTCCTGTTTGATTGGTTGTGTCTGAGATGTGATGGCCAAATCATGCAGAAAATGAAGAGTCGTGTTAGTTGTATATTAATGCTAGCAGTTTCATTACTTTGTTAATTAATGAGTGGGTTCTCTAGGGAGATAATTTGCTATATTACTAACTGAAAACCTAGCCAAACACTCACAGCGTGACTCTGTTTTGGCGTCAAAGCACCCATCACTTATTAGTCGACTTGGAAAAACATAGGCAGAATGCATATTTATGATGTGAATCATGTTTACACCTGTATGCTGATGCATGCATGTTAAGTTCTGCAGGAGGATGGAGGCAGTTCATGTGAGGATGATTTACTTTTGTTTTGCTCGCCCTCAGATAGCGTCTAATGCAGGGATTCAGGAGGTCATGAAAGTTGAAATTCAGCAACTTGTTTGCTGAGTTGTTTCCCGTTTGTACGGGTTCACAGCCGTCTGTATGCGGGTAACAGTTACTGCATTATATCCTCTAGCTCAGTGGTTCCCAACCTTTTTGCGACCCCTTAAATGGAACAGTTCAACCTGAGGTTATTTTTCCATCTCACATAGTTTAATTTAAAGGATCTTTCAGGGGCTTGGAAATGTAAGAACAAAGAAAAACAAAAATGTTATTAAAATGTAAGGTTAATTTAGTGTAACAGAAATATTCTTTCTCATCTCTGTTATGATCTCGTCACAACATGTGATGTAATAAAAGGAACTAAGTATATTTACTCAAAAGCAGTTTTGAGGTATTTAAACTTCACTTCTGTTTCCTGCTTCTTTACACTTCTCCCCTGATACATTTAAATATTGTAGTCTCACTCTTCTACATATATGTGACAGCTGTACTTACTTTTAAAATTTAGATTTTACCTGCAATACATATTATTTGTTTATTAAATATGATGCACTGTAATAGATAAAAGTATCCAAATAAAGCCCCTTATTGGCTCACTACCTCTTACATGTTAATGCTTCAATAATAATTATCGAATAATGTCACATTGACAGGTGTGGTTCTACAGAATCAGAGTCTTATGATGCTTTAATTACATTTTATTGCCAAATTTTTCTGTATTTTTACACAAGTACATTTTTGACAGACTGGGCAATATGGAGAGAATCAAAGATTACAGCACTGTAGACCAAATACCTTGATATCAATATTATATTGTAGAGTTGTTCATTGGTGCTTTCACAAAATATTTACTTAATGAAATGTAGTAATGTAATGTGGATATAACGACTAAGTGGCTAAAAAAGCAATAATAGAACAGCGAGAACAGTCTAAGTTTAGAAAATTACATCACTGTATTTGAATGCAGCCTTTAAAATCAGGAAAAGACAACATAATATTACGATCTAAATCTAACGCCCTATTCACATGGGACTAGAACTACCAGGGGACCTTGTGTGATTTAGAAAGTAACCCCTGTATCTGGGTTTCACGCAGTGCATTTGCACTGGATAAGCAAAGCCTCTACTTTACTTGAATTTACTGACGGTACAGTAACTCTACTTTTCACAATACAAAAGCACTACACAGCACCACTAGCACTCCTTTTTCTTTTTAAAAGTGGGTTAAGCAAACACAACCAATTTTGCCACACATTTTCACATAATTAATCTCATTATCATTCAAGATTTTGCTCTTCTGATGGATTTGAGTTTGCTTTTTATATTGTGTAGTGAGACAAGCCACCTGCACCCGAAGTGCTTTCAGAACTTTCATTTATAGTTGCTGACACAGCCTCTGTCATTCATGACTGGGGAAGAGGCAGAAAAGAGGTGTAGAGAAAACAAAAAAACCTAAATATGACCCCATATCACCCAAATGCTGATTTGCACAGGACTAATATTATCACACGATTTCAGTCTTTGGCGAAATATGATAAGTTATTTGTGTTTTTTTTCTTCAGAAATGGCATTTTATCCATATTGGCAAGAGACATCTTTGGAATAGAAGTTGATTGTTCTTTTGTCATATTGTACTTGGGCAAAAGTCCGGGACAATCTCAAGACCCAGGACAAATACCCTTATAAAATACTTTAGGCTGCAAACAAGGAAGCCATCACACGGAAGTGGCTAAAGGCAAGCCCCCCTTCAAAGGACGACTGGATTGCAATTATTAACGAAATTCACTGTATGGAGAAAATAACTTTTTCTTTAAGACTGCAACTTGATCAACATGTAAAGTATGGGAAAAAATGTTTCATATACACAAAGGGACGCAACCTATTGACCTAACCTTCTTTTCTGTTTGACATGAAAATAAATAAAATAAACAAACCATAAAAATAAAGTTAAACAAAAATTACAGACATGGCAGATTTGCACAGAATTAAGATCACAGATGACCTCAGCAATTAATAGAAATGACCTGAGCTTCCCAGGTAGTACTAATCCTGTGTGAATAGGATAATATCTAGTCCTCTATCATGATATTAATAAAAATAGATATATTGCCCAACCCTAATTTTTGAATGCAGAATTTGTTAAGTGTTTAACTGTTTCTGATTTTGCTCATTTCTACATTATCTGAGCTCTTCTACCCCACTGCTGCGATACCAGGAGGAGGTATTGAGGCTAAAAGTTGCTTCGCGGTCAGCAGTTATTCAGGTTTTTGATCTTGTGAATCTTTTGAAGAATCACTTTGAAGTCTTATGAGCCAAGGATTTTTTTTCTTCAGGTGTGGAATATTAATTTTTGAATGCTTTGGAGGGTCCTGTACCAGCAAAGTAGAGCACAGTCTGTGTAATGAAATGTTGTCACCCTCTGGGCTTTAAGGCGACTCGTCCGATTTGACTGAACTGACTCAGTGTGGGACTGGTGAGCTGTTGTGTCATTTGCCTTAAACTCTGTAAGATTGAAGCCTCACTTTAAAGTCACTGACCCATTAGAGCTGCAGTCACGACTTGGTAATAGGTTGTTCCTGAATGAGATATAATGGATCGGGATAATTATGGTGTCACGGACAAGGGGACCTGTGATGTCTCCTTTAAATGCACACGCACACACACACCCACACACACACAAATAATTGACATGCCATCAACTTTATATTCCACTCTCTCTGTCGGCCTTCTGTCATTTTCTGTCTCTCTTACTCTCCTGAGAATAACATAGGAAGTAAAGAACAAAGCTTTAGAGCTTGATGGTTGGCCCTATGCTGTCATGATGTCTGGTGTCTGTCTAGACACTTTGTTTGTCAACCCCCTGTACATGCTGCATCCCTACCTGACCTCCTATTTTTATCATTGTGGGTGTGTGCCAGCTTCTCTCTCCTGCCGTCTTGTTTTCCTATAAACACAGGGGCAGCAGGTGCCAATGTGAAAGATAGAGAGAAATATGAACACAGCGAGCAGAGAGCACAGAAATGCATCAACCGAAGCGAGAGGAGTCGGGTGTTGAAAAGGTCGTAAGCAGATTTCATATTTTGTCTGGTGACAAATACTGTCACCTGACATTTACAGGATAGTTTGTCTTCTTTTTTATCCTCTTTAAATTTTGGCAACAGTGAGGTCAGAGCTGGTTGAAGATATCAACAGGGGTATTGTTGGATTGTTTATCTTTTCAGGAAAGGACAATCAGAATGATTTTTTTTTGTCTTTCTTGGCTGCAAGTGTTTGTACTGGAAATTGGAATATGATTACCATCTCTGCAGCCTGAAATCGCCTCCTCATTGCTTAGCAACGCTTGCGTCAAAGTGAAATGTAAATTCAAGACTTGGTTAAGAACTCCCCAGAGCTAACGCGGCAGTTTCACTAATTTGGTAAAAGTGGCCTTTCTTCTTGTTAAGATCTCACACCTCGTCTTTGCCCTTTTCTGCCCTTGACTGTCAAATTACTCTTGACATTTCCATTCACTGTCGAGCCTGCAAAGCCCCCGAGGTAGTCACAGCAATCCAAGTTTGGCAGTAGAAAATAAGAGTCTTAAAACATTTTTGCATAATTAAAAGCAGCGATTCAAGGTTTCCTTTTCATACTGTATCATCGACTTATATTGGAGAGCCGAACGCAGACTGGCCTTGGGTCAGCTGTTGCGATGATTTGATGACACGTTCCACAGAGGGACTGTTGTGTGACTACATCTAATATGCCCTCACTTACGTCTAGACTAGTGAGTCACTCAGCATTAAGCACACACACACACACACACACACACACACACACATAAAATGAAAAACATATTCGATTTAAGTTTTCAGCCTCTGGATTCTCACACAGCAGCTGATCAGATCTTGAAGTTCTGGAAATGTGTTGAAACATACTTTTAATTTTTATGATTTTTCTGAGACCAGACCAGTGCGAGTCCCACACTGCAAAATAAAATATGGAACAAGCAAACCATTGGCACTCCTCAAAGTGATCTGTTGTAGTTATGTTCTTGACCAGTCTCAATGTCTTATCTTACCTTATCTTAAATTTCATCGAGTATTCAGCCTCAGATGCAGGTTACTGTATGTTTGTTTTTCAGCTGTGTCTCTCTGCCTCTCTGTCTCTGTCTCCTCCTGCAGAATGCAGAGGGTTACAACATGAGCATCCCCATGCCCGGTCACCCGGTGAATTTCTCTCAGGCCACTCTCTCCCAGGCCCAGAGGGATGTGGAGCAGCTGGAGAAGCTCATTTCAGAACATGATGTGGTCTTCTTGCTAATGGATACAAGGGAGAGCCGCTGGCTGCCGACAGTGATAGCTGCCAGCAAGAGGAAGGTAGGACAAACACAGCAGCCACAGTGTCTCAGTGACAGCGGGGCTGGGGTCATTAAAGCTTGTTTTTCTTTTCACACAGTGTGAGACGACACATCTGTTGCATCCTATGGCAGTATCAAAGCTCAGAGACAGGACACACAGAGTTCAAACAAGGTTATACAATTAAATGGCCGAGCAGACAACACAGAGACTGAGACTGCCAACAAAAAATAATAGAATCAAATTGATAGAAAGAACACAACTAGGTTGATAAACACAGCATGTAGAAAAAACACCTCACTGGCAGATGAACAGGATATAAGTGTGAGTGTTGCACGCCACAGGTCTAGATTAGGGATGCACCGAAATGAAAATTTGTGGCCGAAGCCGAATAAAATTAAACGCTTGGCCAAATCCCAAATACCGAATGCCGTTGTTTAGTTTTTCATTAGTTTTTGCAGATGAACCCTCTCCAGATTAGTGTTGTCATGGTACCAAAATTGGATCCCACTGTACGATACCAATGAAAGTATCACGGTTCTGAGTAGTATCATGATACCACAGTGAAAATGAGGCAGATGTGCCTTTTGTCATTTATAAAAAGATAAATCACTTTTCTATAATACATCAATGATATTTCAATGGAATAAATTACTTATTGACTTATTCATACTTCAAAAACAGCATCAACAGTGATGAACATAGGGGGGGGGGATCAAAATAAAATAAATAAATAAAATGAAAATCAACCAGCCACCCTCCTCCCCTTACAAGTCCCTTCATAAGTAAAGAACAGTCCCTGAAGTGCGGTGAGGTTTGTGGACCGTGAACGGCTCGTTTCTCCTCTGACACGTCACATACCTGTGTGCCGCCACGGCTCGGCTGTCCAGGTGCTTCTGGGCAGTCATGACACCAACGAAAGAGGACATTATTGGAGCCGGAATTCTCAGTCGCCGGTAAGCCTTATCTTGTGCCACGAAGCACTATGGCTGCCGTATTGCTGCTGCTGGTTGAAATCTGTACTCGCACAGCGTGCTGAATGATTTATTTTGCTCGCACAAAACTATTTTTAGTCGCAAATGCGAGTGCGTTGACGGACGGAGTAAAATATCGCCACACTGCCGACATTTTACTCCGTCCGTCACCGCACGCTGTTTGATTGTGTTATCAAAACACGTATTATTCGGCTTTGCTTTTCACTTATTCCACTGAATACCGAATGTGTGTGTTTTTTTTTTTTTTTCCAATATTCGGCTATACATATATATATATATATATATATTCAGTTACCAAATATTTGGTGCATCCCTAGTCTAGATGATACTTAAGGCCCTGACACACCAAGTTAATAGTCAGCCTTTGGTCAATGTCAATGTTGTCAGCTTTTTTAAGCCAATAACATCATGTATGCAGAGGTCTCAGGATTTTTTAATAAAGGAGCTGTAATTCACCCACTTAGAATAATACTTACTTCTCCATGTAGTTGGTGAATCTTCAAGCGAGCCCCTCGTGGGCTGCCAGGATACCCAAAACCTGCACTTATATGTTGTTAGTAAATAATGAATCAAATAACAATATGTGATGTGTAGGTAGACGTTTCAACTGATGAATGCACATTGACTTTTTGCACATCTGTGAAGCTTTTTAGCCTGTTTTAGCACCTTGTTTTGGTTGGCACATTTACTGTATGGTAAAGAACAAAGCTTTTGATTAACTGGTCCATCTATGTCCCAGACCTCACCTATGGTCATGAGCTATGGGTAGTGACAGAAAGAATGAGATCCCAGATACAAGTGGTCAAAATAAGTTTCTTCTGAAGAGTGTCTGGTCTTAGCCTTAGAGATAGGGTGAGGAGCTCGGACATCCAGAGGGAGCTCGGAGTAGAGCCGCTGCTCCTTCGTGTCGAAAGGGCTCAGTTGAGGTGGTTCGGGCATCTGACCAGGATGCCTCCTGGGTGCCTCCTGTTCGAGGTGTTCTGGGCACATCCCACTGGTAAGAGGCTCCGGGGCAGACCCAGAACACGCCGGCACTATCCACTACGCTACCAACGCCCCACAAAACCACTTTTTAAGAGAGTTCTTTTGTTGCACCAGACAACTGTCTGTAACATTGCATTGTGATCACAAATATACACATAAAGAACATACATGTTATACATAATTTTGAGGGTGGTATAAAGGTTAATTAAAGGCATCAGGACTGAGGCTTTCAGCGGATCTGTTTGCTCTGAGGATCCAGTGGACCGACACTCACACTGTGGCAGGAGACATTTATGACTTTGTAACATTACTCTTGTTTTACTTACTTTATGCCGGAACTTGGAATTTGGAAACCATTTGATTTGTCTGCCTGGAAATTGAAACAGCTCGATAATGTTGGCCAAATTTTCTGTTTACCAGTCAGAATTCTATTAGTTGCCAGGCAACGTTAGATTATCGTACATTGTGTCATTTATTTGTAATGCCTCCAGTGATATCACTGATGCAACTCAACAGTATTGCCATATGCAGTTAAGTGTTTTTTAGACTGCTGATTAGGTTTTCTTCATGTCCTGCTCAACTGAGAGGCAATTTAGAGCGGTTTGAGACTTCACTGGAAATTGGACAATTTATTTCTATTGCCTCTCCAAAGGTCTGGGTGCTTTCAACATTGTAAAGAGCCTATTAATGTTTTAGGTCATTGCTTTGACTCAACCCTCTGCAACCTTTTTGTTTGTGTAAAACAAACCATTTAGTTAATTAGATTTGGTTGAAATGTGCTCTGTGTGTGTTTTCAGGAGAAGTATCCCTAATCAAGCCAAAGCTATTTTAGATCTGTCATTGCCACTGCTTTGTAAAAAAAAAAAAAAAAAACCTTTTGTTACCATGACTCACAAGAGTTGTTGTCTTTCACTCCCCAGCTTGTGGTTAACGCCGCTCTAGGCTTTGACACATTTGTTGTGATGCGCCACGGCCTGAAGAAACCGCCTGTCAGTCAGAGTGTTTCTGCAGGGGCAGACTCCTCCACGTCCTGTTCTTCTGCTTCCTCTTCATCCTCCACGCCAGCCAGCTCTGCGCCCACCGTCCCAGGATCCTCTCTGTTCTCCAACATCCCAGGACACAAGCTGGGCTGCTACTTCTGCAACGATGTTGTGGCACCGGGAGATGTGAGGAAAACGCACAAATACAGTAACAAGCATGCACTCATCTCATTAACTCATGTAATGCACTTAGAACTAAAAGGGCACTCGGAGAGAACAGACCTCTGCCATATCCAAATGTTCTATCTCGCAGTGTTAATGAAAGTGAAAAATGATTTTACACGCCACATGGTTAAATCTGCTCCAAGGTTGAATGGGTTCGTCCTTCCATGCGCCCTTCCATCAAGTTTCATGAAAATGGGGTCAGTAGTTCTTTTCATAATTCTGCTGACAGTCAGAAAACAAAATGAACTGAAAAACAAAACCTTGGCAGAGGTAATAAACAAACAGATTGCATAAGTGCCTAGAGTTGGTTCATGTTCTCACGGCAGCATTTACAAGCGGACCAGATAAAATGCCTTCAGCGAGAAACCTGCTCTTGATTGGTCAGAATTTCCATGTGTGAAAAATCCAGGAAGTTAACCAAACGTTGAAGAAGAGTACGCTTGCAAGATAAATGTGACACTTTCTAATGTCACAATGGAGGGACAACTACGCAGGTTGATTTTAGCGCTGGTCATCGTGGACTATATTGCTGTCATTGTTCATTTTAGTCAAACCATACAGTTTGAAAACGAGGCGCGGCTCCAACTAGAAAACAATGTTTTGATGCATTGGATGTGCTGAATGTGCATATTAAGACAGTACAGGAGGAGGTGCACATTAATAATCTTCCAGGACTGTAACATGCTCATGTTTAACCCAAACAATGAGTAATGCGACGGATCGAGGTCGGAACACGTTCTCACCACAAACAAACCGCACCAGAGTTTGTTTGTAACCGGACCGAGACCACCTCTTCAAGAAGGTCTCGGTCCGGTTGTTTTGGTGCGCAGCCAAGTGCGATTGCTGTGTTCACACCTGCCCAAACGAACCGCATTTAGGGTCAAACAAGCTTGAGTTCGATTGAACCAAACAGGGCAGGTGTGAAAGCACCCTTAACGACCCTACGGACAATTAAAACTCAACTCTGCAGCTCCCTCAGCTCTGTGGAGATTTTTTTGTCTGTGTTCGATTGTTTTGGATTTTCAGCTAAACAACCTTGTCTGCAGTCACAGCAGGCAGCTGTTTTCATCAAAAAAGCCTATATAAACTAACTGAACATTACCTGAGCAGCGCCAAATGGTTTGCAGATGAAGTTAGCTACTAGCAGGTGAAAACAGTGGAGCGTTCAGCAGCTAAAGAGTCACATATGTTTCTCAGCAGTTGGTGGAGACCAAAACAGTCAGTCTGCTATAAAGAGAGAGAGTATTAAACTTTCATTTGTCAGTTTTTCCAGAAACACGACTCCAAATAAATGCGGCATTGGAACAAAGTAATCAATGTTATTCACTCCACCTGGCAGTGGTTTTAATGTTTTGGCTGATCAGTGTATGTCAGTGTCATATTTAAAGCTAGTTCTTCTGCCCCCAAATCATCGAAAAATTCATCAAAATATTGTTGGTTTAAATTGCACAATTTAAGTGATTATTTTCAAATTTCCTTGGAATAAAGTTTTTATTTTTCTTATGATTAGATGCAAAAAGGGTGGTTTTTTAAAACGCTGTTATCCATGATGTAAACAAGAACTGGGTGACATGCCTTACACGACAGTTCCTTTTTTCATTCTTCCTGTGTTCATTTTTTGTACCCTTGACACTCTTTGTTTCTGTCTTTGGTCTTTTTCTCTGTGGTGACCTTTTGATATGAGAATTTCATGAAAGCAAGTCATCAGCTATTGAAGGCCACAGCCAGTTGTTGGAAACTGTGCTATTCAGCTCTGACTTCTCCTGTAAATGCCAAACTGCTTCAGCCCGCTGTTACAGGTTAAAGTAGTGTTAACAGTTGAATCAGAGGCACAGCCGGCTATCTTTTATGTTGAGTTTGCTGAGTGAATAAATGAATGAATAGAAAGTTTTAGATCATGTTATGAGGAAGTATCTTTTGTGTTGTTTTGTCTTTGGACCGAAGCAAAATGGTACAACATATTGTCAAACCCACATCATCTGTCACCACAGTGCTTTTGATCAGCTGTCATAACAAAGCAAAACATGCTGAGAAAGAAATTAATCTATAACGTTCTTTTTTTACGCCTCTGCACTGGCAACAGCTGTGTCTGAGGCATTATGTTTTCGGGTTGTCCGTCCGTCCGTCCTGTCTGTCTATTCTTGTGAATGCATTTTCTCAGCAACACTGTGATTGAATATCCTCAAATTTGTCACAAACATTTATGTGGACTTAATAATGAAGTGATTCAATTTTGGTGTTCAAAGGTCACTGTGACCTCACAAAACATGTTTTTGGCCATAACTCAAGAATTCATACACTTATTATGAGAGAATTTCAAATAAATGTCTAATAAGATAAAATAATAAGTGCCTTTACATGGACAGTTTAATTCCCTTTTCATTCGGAATGGAAGTTCATTCCTATTAAAAGTGATCCTGTAAACACCTAATTTGGAGTGAAAATGGCCAATGCGATTGAAAATTCATTTCGATGTAAGGTGCTGGAGTATTCCGTTTCTAATTCTGAATGAAAGAATTTCTCGCACTTGTATACACTCATTCCTCTTTAAGTTCATTCTGGTCTTTCTGCGCATGCTTGTTTCCTTGCCACTAACCGGTTTCCATTCGCCAAAGCATGGTCTTCTATCTCCCTTCTTCGCTCTTCTACCTCCCTTCTCCTCCTCAACAGATGAAGCATTAGCAGAACAAAGTTGTTGTCGTACTGCTGCTTCAAGAATTTAAGCAAAACAAGCCAGAAAAAGGCACTAAGAACGGTGGCGTCGAACAGCTTGTTATCCGGAGCGAGGACTACAGTGTTTTCTTTTTTTTTTTTTTTTTTTTTTTTGTTTGTTAAAGATTATTTTTGTGGGCTTTTTGCCTTTAATGACAGGACAGAGTGAAATGGGGAGACAAAGAGAGAGTGGGGACTGACATGCAGCAAAGGGCCGCGAGTCGGATTCGAACACGCGGCCGCTGCGGACCACAGTGTTTTCTTCCGGTAAACGTACATGTAACATCCGCCCCGCCCCCTATCCAATCAGAAACCTTCTCTGCCCCAAACCTTGCGCGGACCCAAATAAAGATGATTAAAAGGCAATTAAACTGATCTCCCATGTAAACCCTCATTCAGAATGAATATTTCCCATGTAAACTACCTGGAAAAACTTTAATTTCGAATGATTTCATTCAGATTTATTTCATTCTGGTATGAGAAGCCATCATGTAATCGTACCCATTGTACACCCAAAAGATTAAAGGTCAATGTCACTGTGACATCGTAATGTTTTCTGGTCATTACTCAGTGCCATAACCTCAGAAGGGTAGACATTTGGTCAGATACTGAATCTGTGACAATAATTTTGGGTGTCTCAGCTTGATAATATGCTCATGGCATAGATCTTCTGTGCTGCCATGTTGAAGATGTGTGTGAAGCATCCATGTTTTTTAGAACATGTAGTTTCTTTGCAGCAACATCCATATTCGAAGCATCGTCAACTGTCATGACTACAACTGTTCTGTCATGCTTAGGGATGGGTACCGAACTCCGGTATTGAACGAGCCCCGGGGCTACATTCTTCAAGACCACGGTATTGATAAGCTCTGACCTTAACGGTTCTGCTATCAGTACTGGAGTTGTGTTTTTTTTTTTTTTTTTTTTTTTTTTACAAGATAAACGTTATCTTGCACATTTATCTCACCAACTCCGTCAATTATCCGTCATTGTATCATAATTTTTGCTATTCTCCCTGAAGACGAGAGATCTGTCTAGCTCACCCTGGCTGCCTGCTGTGTGTGAGTGGAGAGCAGGGGGCGGGGCTGTTGTTCCAGTGACACACACACACACACACACACACACAGCGCATACACTAACTCAAGCTCGTAGCTTACCTTTTGATAGATAACGATGGCGGAGAGAGCCAAATGGTCAAAAGTGTGGCTTTACATTACAAGAGTTTATGCAGACACAGCGCATTGTCACAAGTGTGACAAATGTTTTGCATGTAAGGGCGGCAGCACTAGTAATTTGTCAAAACACCTTGCGAAAGTGCATCATATTCAGACAGAAAGATGTACAAGGTTTGACTGCCCTAGCACAGCTAGTTCATCTACGTCCAGTCCAGATTTGTAACATTATGCTAGCAGCCAACACGTGGAGTTAATAACCATTAGCTATTTTGCGACCCTATTTACTAAATAGGGTTTCCGGCACAAGATAACGGCTTACCGACGACGGAGAAGCCTGGCTCCAAGTCCAATATTTTCCTCTTTGTTGGTGTCATGACTGTCCAGAAGTACGTGAACAGCCGAGCTGTGGCGGCACACAGGTATGTGACGTGTCAGTGGCGAAACGAGCTGTTCACATTACTCTTTGTGGCAGGTAACGGTCCACAAACCTCAGCACACTTAAGGGACTGTTCTTTACTTGTCAGGGGAGGAGGGTGGCTGGTTGATTTTTATTTTGTTTATTTATTTTATTTCGATCCCCCCCCTATGTTAATCACTCATTGATGCTGTTTTTGAAGTATGAATAAGTCAATAAGTAATTTATTCCACTGAAATATCATTGATGTATTATAGAAAAGTTATTTATCTTTTTATAAATGACAAAAGGCACATCTGCCTCATTTTTGCTGTGGTATTATGATACTACTCAGAACCGTGATACTTTCACTGGTATCGTACCGTGGGTCCCAGTTTTGGTACCGTGACAACACACTTATTTTATGTATTTTACATTTCAAGTTGTAAAAAGTAAAATGTTTTGTTAAAAAACTATTTTGTTGCATAATGAGAATCGAGAAAATAAAGCAATTTATGTTCTTAATTTGTTTTTTTCTTCCTCAAAAAGTATCGATAAGAGTACCGTTAAAATACCGGATCGATAAGCAGTATCGATAAGAGTAGTAGTACCGTTAAAATCTTAACGATACCCATCCCTAGTCATGCTCCTCTGGTAGTCCACCACCAGCTCACTGGTTGTGCTGATGTTGAGATTTAAGTGATTGCTGTTGCACCATGTGACAAAGCTCTCTGTCACTCCTCTGTACTCGTGTAAAAGTAGTCTCTCAGTGAGGACGACATGTTTCTCGCTGGAAATTATATCGTGATAACTTCCATTTCACCAAAAACTACACTTTATACCTTACATTAAATTTGTTTAAAGTCTTTACTGCAGACTGTACATTATATGAGACCAGACAGACATGGATGTGAACTGCACCTTGACTGATTGCTGCAGCCGTACAGCAGTTACGTGGTCTAATTTATTTAACTGTTATGCTCACACTTAAGTGGTGTAGCTCTGTGACCCTTGGTTTGTTGATCCATCTATCCATTTGTCACTTGGTTGATTCATCCGTTGGTCCAGACCACTATTAGATGAATTGCCACGCACTTCAGTACATACCCTGATGGCTCCATTTACGTAAACGCATGGCATTATAAAAAGGCTACTTAACTGAAAGGACTCCCACACAAGCCATTGGCTCACAGACGGTCTGCGATCGAGACATTTAGCCGATAATTGCTCTCTCAGCCGAAGTCACTTTGCAGGTTTGGTGGTTACTGTTAGTAAACACAGTCGTCGGCAAAAGTGAAAGTAAAAGCCAACCACAGACTCACCCTTATTTGGTGTTTCGCCTCGCTGTTTTTCCTTTTTTTTGAGCTGTGTCTCCTTGATGCCTGCTGCTTACTGGCACCTGGTCGCTATCTTTTTATAAAGCTCCAATCTCAGTTGAGTGCTGCGGGGGTACACACCTATAAATGTCCTGAACACAGAAAATAACAGAAAGTAAGAAATTACAGGCAGAGGGCAGAGTTTCTGCTGATAAATACACTGCCACACACTTCTAGTCGGTCGCAAGGGATGATTGAGAGGAATTACTCCTGTATGAGTCTGTACATTGTTTTTTAGGAAAATCCTGCGGAGTATATCTTACAGAAAGATTTTAGCCTTCCAAAACACATTTGATTGGTTTTGTCTTGGTGTTCATCTTCTGTTCTTTCCTTCTTTCAGAAGAAACTCTTTCAGGATTATGGGAATGAACCTGATGTCAGTGCTCTCCACACTGTGTATCGCCAGTTGTTCACTGTATGTTGTTGCTGTTGTTTTGTCATGAACAGTCAACCCGGGATCGGACTCTGGATCAGCAGTGCACAGTCAGCAGGCCCGGCCTGGCCATGATTGCTGGAGCCCTGGCTGTGGAGATGATGGTGTCCATTCTGCAACACAGTGAAGGGCAAGTACAGCAGACTTTTTCATTATTATCACTCTAGCATTTACAGTGGTAGTTATAATAGTATAATTGATCTGGCCATATATTCATAATGTGGAGTCTTGAGTTGTTGTAAGTACTGTACATTGCCTCAATTCAGCGACTAATACAGAAGGAAAGGTAAGAGAGGGTAATTACAGACTGTATAAAACAAATAAAATAATTGCTTTTTTATTAGGCCTGTCATGATAATGACGTTATCAACTTATCAGTGTCAGCAAAACTGATTGAGGTCATGTCCATGTGTCATACAGTATTGCCCTTGGGTTTACATGTGTGTTTATTTACATAGAAATGTCGCCAACATTGTAGCCAACACGATGTCAGAATACAGCAGGTTTTTCCCAAACATTATAAGGCTTGTGCAATGCCTAAGTGTGTTTTCACAGCAACTCAACTGAATAATCAGTGAAAAAAATATGCCAACGCAAGCTTTTCAGGGCTGTGCCCAACTCAGAAATTTGTCAGCGGAACTGGATTTGTCAGTTCAATACGAATATTCAACTCTATGTACCATTATTTTAATTAGACTTTGAGAGTTTGAGCGGGGTTCTGCAGGATGTTCAAGATGACAGTGACTTTCACGTAATATAGTAAACAAGCCAACCAAGTCCTCTGAGCTTATGTGTGCTAACTGCGCTAACATGGATTTTTTATTGAAATAAAAGCCAGAGACGGTTTCCTATTAAGCTGCTGTGAGCTGTAAATTCACCACTTCTAAACAAAAGGCGCAGGATAATGTTACCTCCTCTGTCTCATTCTGTCTCATTGTCTCATTCAGACTCACACTGGGTCAGTGTCCACAGCTGCCTGTAATGTAGAGCTGCGTGACAGAGGAGTGTTCACAGTGCACACTGACTGACAAAAAATAAAACAACTGCTCAACTTGAGGAATCTCAGTCGACTGAGTCTCCACATCTGACTCAAATCATCATTAACTGTCACGGAGCAGCCCTACTGTTTTGCCGTCATTTGTGGTTGAATTCAAAGTTAATTGCTCTCTGAAAGGGTACTTCAATATTATGCTATTATCATTATATCAGTGGCATAAAATGGTATTAAAATGACAATGATATTGTTAATTGCACTCAACAAAAGCATTTATTGTGACAGGCCTAAGTCTTATGTCTAAACGCTCAAATGCTTTACAGAGATCTAAAGTAAAGGTCTGAGGATGCACAGAAACATACCGTAAAACTTGAATTAATAGCCGGTGCTATTATTTGCTTAAATCAATTAAATCATCAGGCCTGTATTTGGGACAGGACTTTAATTCCTTTCACACAAAACTGTTTCTCATCAAAGACAGGAAATACAATCAAATTGTTGATTTAAACCAGTATGAATATTACTTGTTTGAAATTAGGTGTTAGATAATATGTCAATTATGAATCATTCCTTTGATCTAGCTCCGAAAGACAGCACATCAGAGAGAGAGAGGGAGTTGTGTCACTCTATGATTTTGGCAACCGGCACACCGACACACCACTCTATCCTGTTCAAACAATACTCACAACTTGGATATATTTTTATGAAAAAACCTTTTGATTCCTTTGATCTGAGGACCCTTAAGGACTTAAGGATAATGAATCACTGACAGGGTAATCAAGGAATGGACACATAATTTGAGGTAGCCAACAATCCAATTTTATACATCCAAAAAACTTCTACAAAAAACATGAAATGCTTGGCAACCAGACCAGGCATCTAATTGAGACAGGCCTTTATTTGTAAAAATGTGTAGCCACACCAGGCTAGTGAAAGGGACTGGGCATTTAACTGGGACTAGAAGTTTAATTGAAGTTTCATGACCTTGTGATTTTTTTGAAAATGTAAATGATGCCGTTTTAATCCAATAAAAGATCCTTGCTAACACGTGGAGTTCTGCAAGGTCAGACACTGAACTACCTCACTGAACCGCCCTGATCACCAGTACTGTAGGTGGTTGACCTTCTCTTGTCAGAGCTTTATGCTGGTACCTCGCTCCAGGCATGAAACTGAAGGAGACTGTGTCTTTGAGCTTGTGGCTCCTAAACTTTCAGTAAGCTTAACTTGCTTACTTTTGCTTTTTGATGGAGCAGCACTGCAGCTGAGGTCTTACTGCACCGCAGGTAGTATCTGTAATTTGCTTGTAGCACAGCTCCCTGAGTTTACTTGAGCCCAAAAACTTCTGTTCACTTTAGAAGCTTTGTGGCATTTCATAATCCACCTCTCACTTTTATGCTTCAAAAGCTTTAACACTGTAATTCAGTCAGCTCTCAAGTTCACTTGGCAATCTGTACTGGTTCCATATTTTCAGTGTTTTTTTTTCCCCTAACACTGATGGGGATGTTTTCATGCCTATTAAGTGTGCACAGATGTGTCTTTGTGGCAGTGTAATTGTGTGTGCCTGATTCGGTGAAAGTCAGACTAAAGTGGCCGCTTGCTGGGCCTGATAAGACAGCCATTTTCTCTCAGAGTGTTTTGAGATGTTATAAGCTGTTACAGAGCTGCTCTGCCTATCTTGGATAAAAAGCTTAGAAAGCAAAGAGAGAAGGAGACTTTTGTGAACACGCCGTACCTCGTCGGTTGTGTAACTACCTCCTCTACAACAAGATCTCGCTCTTTTGCATCTGCCCTTTCTGTGTCCTTGTTTTCTTCTTCATATCTGTGCTTGTTCCTTTCTTTTTTAACCCCATTTCCTCCATCTCTTTATGCCCTTTAAGGTCGTCTCTGCAGCATTCACACGAACAGCTATGGGCTTTAGAAAACTGTCACATAAGGATTATTGTTGCAGCAGTTTGACAGACATGTCTTACTTCGCAAAACCACTCTGAGCTCAGTGTGAGACCTACACTGATATTTTCGTTATTGTTATCCATGGAGAGTCAAATCTTTTAGACGTGGCTAGATTTACTGACTAGTAGATCCAATGGAAAATGTAATACTTCACAGTTTTCTGACATTAAATATAGGTTTGCTGGAGCCATATATAATAAAATAAATCAGCATGCATTAGGTCACATGTTAGGCTCATACATGATTTATAATGTGTCATATTTTGGGATGTTTATGGAGATTTACTGCCTTTTCTCTATCTTTCAGTCCAATGTAAATGAAATTTTTGAAGGCATGGCAGAAAAGTTGTTACACAAGTTTTACACGTATATAAAAAGGAAATCGGAAAAAGAAGGTGTCAAAGATATAATTTTCTCCCTCTCTGTCTCCATCCTCAGAGGCTATGCGGTGGCCAGCAGCAGTGACGACAGGATGAATGAACCTCCCACCTCTCTGGGTCTAGTGCCGCATCAGGTCAGACACAATGCTCACATCCATTAAAACTCACTCACATGCATCCATGTGTGCGCGCACCCGTTCACCTCCACCTGTCAGTGTTCTCCAGTGTATGCCTATGTTAGCATATCTATGCATAATTATAAGCCTGAAATTCTGTAATGACCTCTTTCTTTCTGTTCTTGTATACTTGACTGAAGGGGTTTCTATAGAAACAAACGCAGCTTTGTCATGGCAGAACACTGCTCTGTAATGCGTGTGTGTGTGTGTGTGTGTGTGTGTGTGTGTGTGTGTGAGTTCAGACTTAAGGGTACATTATTGAGGACACACCAACTAACTGTGGTTGCATGACAAGGAGTGAGGCTTAGGTTTATGAACTTACTGATAAGGTAAAAGCTCACAGGCAGCGAGTGTAATTTAGTACAGAATCTTCCCTGGTCACTTTATTAGGTACACCCATGCAAGTGAATGCAATCCAAAACAACAGATCTGCTACAAATTCCACGTTTATAAACATACTGCTCTGATGGTGTTTCACAACATTATTATCTTTGTAAAAGTACATTTACTGGCCGGGCTGTCGTATTGGATTACATAAGGTTTTACTGGTATACCTATTTAAGTGGTCACTAAGTGTATATGTGCATTTGATTTACTCAGGCTACATTTGTACTAGTATTTTTTTTCGCATTACAGTGCATTACTATTGTTCTGTTTACGCCTAGCATCATCATTTTTTCAGCATTTTGAAACCCCTAAAACAGTGACCTTTGAAAATGCTGCTGATCCCGTTTTAGTTTGAAAGCTCCGGGGTCGCGTTTTAGTCTGGACCAGCAAAATCATAGACTTTTGATAACGGTGATGTGGACACCCGTGTTCACTTCCTGATTGGTGTTATCAGTCACAACATGTCAGGTCAAAACTTTAAAGCTATATCTACATATTTTTGTCATTTTATCCTTCTTGTGTGGGTACTTTTTTCCCATTGCCATGTCTTCCTCCAGCAATGGGTGATGCTCACAGTACCTCTCTGATATGTTGCCATATTTGCTTTGCAGCAACTCCCAATCTGTTTTCTGCCACTTTCGACTGCCTTACTCTCAAAATACTTTATGTCAGTGGTTCCCAACTGGTCCAGCCACAGGGTCCAGATTTCTCCTTAGTCATTAGGTCAAGGTCCACATAGTGTACTATATTTAGCGTAGTACTTTCGTTAGGCCATGTCGTCAAACTCATTAGCTGTCTCTGTAAAGTGGCTATCTATTACTCACTGAACAACAGGAAACAGCACTTCAAAATAAAAGCTTGTGCTGGAAATTTACTGTACTTCAAAAATACAGTGTGTGTGTTTTTTTTTTTTACAAACTTGACACGTTTGTAAGTCACTTGCAGTCCCTTCAGCCAGATGGGAACCACTGCTTTCAGTAATAGTCCAGCTTCGATGTTGGTCAAAGCAAAGAAATCTCTGGTCTTACTTTTCACCATCTCTGTGGCATTCTAAGCAACCAAGTAGACAATCATGTGAGATGTGTCTTCAAGTGTGATAGTATGGACAGAGATTATTTCTAAAAGGGTGCTAAAATGCTTGTGTGTAGGCAGATTGTTTTGAGTTTAAAACATTGTTTTAAAATGAAACGTGTTAATGTGGATAGCCTCATTTTGTAAAACAGTTGTCAGAGGCCTTAACAAACAAAAAGATGAAAACAGTGGCCTTATAGACCAGTGGCTACAATCCAATGCACTTAAGTAATAACAGCAAACTAAAGTAATTTCAAACAATTAATCCCGTTCCCACATAGATAAATGACCACATAAAGCAATAGCATTATTTTACTGCATGCATCTCATCCTTCTCTAGTGGACACTGAAAGTTCCAGAGTGATGCTGAGTAGGTCTGCAAGATTATGGCCAAAATGATAATCAGGATTATTTTGATCAGTATTGAAATCACAATAATTTCTCACCATTATGCATTATTTTTGGGAAAAAAATATTTTATTGCACTTTTAAAGAAACAGGGCACTGCTCTCACTTTGATGTTGTGCTGCATTTCTGCTAATATTTATTAAAATAAAACTTAAAATGAGGTTCTTCACCCGTCATGTAGCTGCCACTATTTATTTTTCTATTTTTTTTTTTTTACTTTGGCCACAATACTGTGATGCGCACCAGTGTCACTGTCATGGATGTCTCAGTTGACGCTGGAGAAGGATGGGGATTAACGGTAACAGTACAGTAACGTTAGCAACATTATTCTTCTCTGCCTTCATGCATTCATTACACTGCAACGTTTTTCCAAGTGGTTTAACAAGTTAGTTATGTTGCTACACATCGCAGACACAAGTCTCATGCAGTCTTTGCATTTGATTTGTTCTCTCCTAAATTCGGAATACTTCTAAACAATGCATGAAGACGGTTGATTGTCGCTTTGCCCATCTGCAATCATGACATTTAGGAAAATTTTTCACAGGCTGCTGCAGGGTGCACGTGTAGTGGCATGACAGCTCTTCAGAAGTGGAGTGCTTGATTTTAATATTCAGCAGAGTTTTTTATGAGCGGAGCACACATTTTAAACATCTACATTACAGTCAATCATGTTAATTTAGAGGTGCCATATTGTGAAAAGTCAGATTGCTGTGTCTTTTAAAAAAATAAAGTAGGTATAGGTGCTATATGGATAACTGTGAAAGTATCAAAACACTCAGCCCACAGAGAAATGCACACAGTTCGTATTCAGAAAATGTGGTGTTAGAGCCGTCAGGATTTCTGTGAATTTGTGATGTCATAACTACAACTGAAACTTTTATAAAGGTAGAAAAAAACGGAGCATTTCAGACAGAGGGTGATTACAGGTACATTCAGACAGACATGAGAAAAATAAAGTGGTTTTTGGAAATTAAAGCTTGTAAACTTGTTCTAGTAAAAACCCAAACACAAGTATGAACCTGAATATGAGCATTATATGGAACCAAAACTGTAGGAGCCAAAATCATGATTAATATTTGATTAACTGCGCAGCCCTAAGGCTGTATTGCCGCTGCTTTTTTTTTTTTTTTATCAATAACTGGAACAGACAAGAGTGTACATCCTGAGGTTGCACAACCACAATGACATATATAAGGTAACAAGTGGTTAAAAGGTTCATATTACAAAACCATGAAGTATTCATCTTGATGTTACTGGAGGATAATAAGATGTTCTGGCCTTGATTACATGTTGAGCTTTCAGCATCGGGATGGTATGTATGTATGCTGTATATTGTTTTACTTATGCTGTGCAAAAATATAGAGGTCAGCTTTTGTTACTTTGGTGTTATGTACGCTGAATAAACAGAACAAAACTTGCAAGACCTCAGTTGTTTGTGTGGCAACTTCTGTGGTGCATTTGAAGCTGCACTCAGCAGTGATGCTTTCTTAGACTGCGTTGTGTTTGAATTTATTGCCGATATTTTGTCTGCCTCATGTGAACAGAATATTACCTCAGCATCAAATGTGCTCAATAAAACACCACTGAAAATGTAATTGAAGTACAATGAGTACATTCACTCAAACACGGTACTTATAAAAGTACTTGTGAACAAAGTGTATGACTTTACACATCTACTCCATGACTCCATTATTTTACTTGAAACAAAGGGTTTTTTTACAGTGTGGTATTGCTGCATATACATAAAAAAGGCTTTGAATACTTGCTCCAGGGCCAAGACAGACTTTTCAGTGAGAGGCCATCAGCTTAAAGGGGACCTTTTATCCTCTTTTCTGATTTCATACTTGTATTTTAGGTTTACATGCTCTAATGTTCCAAAAACTGAAACACCTGTATTCACCGTGTCCGATGCAACCGAGGCTGAAACACCAAAAAAAATCTCTGTAACTAGCAGGGCGTCTGCAGGTCCTTCAAAAAAACCTTAAAATGTCTGATACTCAACTTTTTTTTAGGCCTTAAAGGTCATTAAACAGGCTTAAATTTGAATTTGTGAAGTCTTAATTGCCACAAACATTTGATCTAATTTTATTTATCAGTCTTTTTATTGCTTTTTGTCAACATGAGTCAAGCTCTTGAGCATAAACATCATTTCTGATGTTACAAACCTTTAAATACTATAAATTGTCCTAAATTTGGTTGTTTTGAACAACCAACATTTGAACTGTTTTCCCCTCTGTTGAGGTGGGTTGTAAATGTGCTCTGTCCTGTCTTGGGGCCCACTTCATCTATAGCATTAACATCCTTCAGCTACAGTTTATAGGCAGCTTAGACCTTCATTTTCCACAGTCACAGCATGTCTTGTTGTTTTCTCCACTGCTTTGTTCGTTGTCTGAAGTTCCATCTGTGGTTATTTTTACACAGTCAAAGTTACAGATTTTCCTGAATCCATCCATCGTTAACACTTCAGACTCATTATTATTAGCAAAATTAAAACAAGCCTAAGTGAACCCCAGTAATGCCACCCAGTGCCACATTCTGATTGTCTGTTGTACTCACCAGTTGAAAGGGCAAATTAAAGCATATTAACACAAAGTTAGTGATGTGATATGTAAAAAAAAGTGGCTCTGAAAATAGAGCTTTTCACATTGTCTGACCAAAAACATGAATCTCGTTAACTGTAAGAGGAAGACATTTTATGATTTGAACCGTAGCTATGCATGTTTCTGTGTATTATCTGTTATAATGAATCTTATTCTGTCTTTTATGATTGAGCAACAACAGTAGAAACGGGCCAAGGATAAAGCCCTGTGGCTCACCATGACAGCCCATAACTAGATATGAAGTGCTGCTGTTGTGGGTGAACAAAGTAAATTCAATTTCATAGGTCAAGGAGCGCTGAAGTTGAGGTCAGACCACATAAAGCTGGAAGCAGTGGTTATTCAGATTTTTACTGTGAGAAGTCTCAGATCTCAATAAACATGATATGTAGTGATAGTCAGTGAGTTGGCTCGTTAATACTTCCTGAGGGACTGTGGAGAAGAAAGGGGAGTTCATTCCTGTGTGTGCCCTTTGTTAGCCATTTTTCGTGGACTGACCTTTGGCTGAGGTTTTTGCGTGTAACTCTATTTATTTTTGTAGAGAGATAAAGGCTATAGACAGTATTGTGAATGGCTGCTGTGTGCGTCTATTTTTATAAATCCTTTCTGCAAAACTCTGGATGGAGATGAGATTGGATTTATAAATTAAGTGACTCATTTAAAGGTTAATTGGCCTGCACGTTTCTTTCACTAATCTTAGTTTGGTTTGACTAAAGAAAAAAATCAATCCAAACATTAGTGTGAATAGCAGTGTGACGTCAGAGGCGTGACACTCATTTTCCAGTGTTTACCAAGGACCACAAACACACACAAAAAATCATAATATTTAAGCCCTATCAAAAGCATTGATAAATGGTACAACATCAGTTTGAAAAAGTCTGTATTTAGATTAATATATTTACAGGAATGCTGCTTTGTTCACAAAACCTTTTCAAAGCATTATAATTCAAATAATGATTATACATTCTGGACCGAGGGCTCAACAAACAGACGAAGAGTAGATAATCTGCAGCTCTCCAAGCTGTGCCCTTTTGCTTACTGACTCTTATCACATCCTCAAGTATCTCACCACCTCCATTTGCATCATCATCAGTATTCATCACCCTGAGAATCTGAATTTCTGCCATTTGCTCGACACCTCCGCCGCTCGTGGTATTTCAACCAAGTAATTCGGAGAAAAGTGGCATGCAAATGTGTTATTGTATGTGTGTGTGTGTGTGTTTGTGTAGGGACAGAGACAGAGAGGGGGTGAAGGCGAGAGAATATGATAATTATGACCAGAGAAATGCAGGGCAGATAATATGCAAGAGGATGTTAATGCCTGGATGTCTGTGTGCGTGTGAGTGTGTCCAGTTTTGCCTCTTCCTCCAGCTGTCTACTGCTGATACATCACATTGCAGATCAGTAGTTTGGAGCTGCAGGCGTCTTTTCTGTGGTGCCACAGTGACAACCTGTGGTGGTTTACAGAAAGTACATGAAATATGTTTTATGAACAAGTGTCTGAATAAGAGCATGCAAATACAGGATTTTTGGGGGACATTTTTGAGAGCTATCACCCTTTTTCTTTTGTAAATGTACCTTTAGATTTTGATCCTGACAACTGTTGTGTACTCCTGACACTTTTCAAGCTCCATCCCCAAAACTCACAAAGCACTGTTTTCGGTAGTGTCCGACCACTCAAAGCATTTTTACACTACATCTCAAATTTCACTTGCATCAGTTTAAATATTCATACACACTCAAAATATGGGCAGAATTTATCTTGACCGAGGATACTTAGACACGCAGAATGAAGGAGCCAGTTGATCATCTGATAAGTTGACTACCTGTCCTACCTTCTGTGCCACAGCTGCCAACATACTTGTCCCTAACTCAAGTCAAATTGAGTCATTTTTATTCATATAGCCCATATGACAAATCACATGTTCATGATAAAACAAAGTAAAAAAGTGCTTAACATGTCAATAATAAAAACAACCAAGACATGAAAACAACAACTTAGTATATGAAAACTGAGGAAATCAAAGACAAATTAAATTAACTTAAACCTCAAGTAAAATCAGGAAAGCCTCTCTGATAAAAGTTTTAAAAAGGGACTTAACCCATCAACATCACTTTTCCTGTGCTTCGTTCAAATGCCTCCACAAGTATTTAAACCTTTCAAATCTGAGCAAATTGATTTGATTTCTTTTGAAAACACAGGGGAAAAGGCAATGAGCACCTTGGCAAGAACTGTTCCACAAACTGAAAGAAATCTTTAGCTTTGGGAAAAATTTTTTTTTGACCCTTTAAAACCTGAATAAATGACTTTATTTTTTCTTTCTTTCTTTTTGTTGTGACGAGAGTGATAACACATATAGAGGCTGTTGTGCACAGATGTAAATACAGGTGTGCCTTGAGATTTTGGCTTGCCCTTTGGTGTCCCTTGGGCACAAAAGTTTGAAAACCACTGCACTAGAGACTTTTAGTAACTAGTAGTTAGTTTGTAATTAAAACAACTACTGAAATTTGTTGCACCACGACTGCTTGGGGCATAACCTAACTAATATGTAGGACATGAAGTCATAGTGGCTTTAGAGATCCAAGGTCATGGTTACTGTGGTCGGTGAGTTTAATCCTGTGACATTTAATTATTTACACCTATTCGTGGAGAATGTGCAACTTTTCAGTTGTTACTTAGAGTAATGTTGTAACTTATCTCCATAGGACAGCTGCTTTTTATTTAATAATGCATAAATTACAACTTAGTAATAACTTGTTATAACTAGGTTGTTTGAATTTACACACAGGTGATTTTGCTTTTAAATGTCACAAGTCTGACATACAGTGCCTCAACTATCATTTTCTTCTTTATACTTAGCTGCAAAATTAAGGACAACAATGAGAAGAAGCAAGGTTACTTTGTAGTATCAAGGATAATGGGTCCTTCATGTCCATGATCATACTTTAAGATCACAAAGGTCCTTATGATCCATGACTTTGATTTCTGGAAATCCAGGGTATTTTAAGGAGGGAGAATTCCTCCACTCATTCATGAGCTATCGTCCACTCTGTATGTCTTAATACAGAGGGGGATAAAACAAAATTCAACAAACAAAATAAACATAAATAAAAGATCACTTCAAAGTCAAATAAGATTTTTCCCCAATATTTTTCACATTTTTAGTCTCAGAGAAAAAGTCAGTTTTTCCATAACATAAATTTCCTTAGCTGTTTCTATCCATTCAGAGGTTGTTGGAGACTCTTTACTCAGTCATTTCCTGGTTATTGCTTTTTTACAACCTGCTCATTGTATTTGTAATAAATATATGTCCTGCTTTATTAGCTTAGCTGGCACATTTCCCAAATACATTACACCGAAGTTAAAATCCAGCTCTGAGCTCATTATTGATGTGATCTCTATAACCACATCTACCAAGTAAGAAGAAACTTAAGGACACTCCCAAAAATATGAAAATGACCAGCAGACATGTTACCACACATTCTCCAGCACTGACCATGTTCAGGTTTGTGCTTTGTGATTTTTTTTTTATTTTGGGACTTTTGGGACTGGTTGAATAATTACAGCTGGAATCACATTTTATTTATACACACATACATACATACATACATACATACATACATACCTGGATTTCTTAACTCAGTATATACTGTCTGTAAAGGCTGTGCAGTTTTAGAGCTACTAGTCTTTTAAGTCCACCTCACTTGCCCACACTCACCCATTGGTCTGATTTACTCATCCTCTCACCCCTCCATTTGTTATATCGCCTACTGGACATGTTTGCTCTGCCAGGCGTCCTCTTACCTTTGTGATAAATAAGTACAGCCTCGACTGCCTTTAATCTTTCAGTCTTTTAAACATCCTTGAATGTGCCATTTTACTTGAAACAATCAGCACACAGATGAGAAGATATAAAGGACATGGAAAAAACTGAGACAAATAGCAAAATGAAACGAGCCTCCGGCTGAGTTGCAGAGTTAGTACACCATAACCAGATAACTGTAGGTTACCACACAGGCTGTGCTAGTGCCAACTTGGAGCCATGAAGAGTAATTAAAATAGGGGTGCATGAAGTCATCATGGAGTCAATGCACCCAAATATCTCAGCCAAGACACGAAAGCTTTTAATTTCCGCCCCTGTCCACGTGATGTGCATTATGCAGTACTTTATCCACAAGTGTTCAAAATATTTGTCAGTTTTATCATCAGATAATTACAGCCAGGAAGAAATTTCATGGTCTGGACTACGTGCGTCACCAGAAAACATAATGGGCGAAGCTTTTATCAAAAAAAAAAACAGGATGATGTGGGTGTAAGAGAGGAGGAGGGGGAGCGATGAAAGGAATATATTGGTGACGGGTGGTGTTTCGCCAAAGAGTTGTTGGTGTGTGTGTGTACATGTGTGGAGGGTTCTCTAGACAGTAATCAAGGTAATTAGCCATAATGACTGGACCCATGAATAGGAGTGAAAGCTTTCAGCAGTGCAATGTGAAAATGTTTCACTGGAAAATACTGTAGCACATCTGACACCAGAGGGCGCTTTCTGCATGATTTTAAAATGTAGAAGACATAAAGTCAAACTGCTTCCAAATTTTCAAGCCTCACATTTAATGTTTACTACTTCACTACTTACTCATTACTTTTGCTTACAAAGAAAAAATGTTTCAAGGGTACAATCTTCTCTCAAACTGAATACTTGCTGTTCAATAGGTGCTTTTCATGAACATATACTGTGTATTTCTCTCCCTTTGATCTTTCTCTGGTCAAGGACCTTTTTTGTGTTCACATAATTTAAGTTTTTAGCATTTATGAGTGATTTGAATGTGGTTTTGAAAGGAGCGTTCCCCCTTTGAGTGCTGTTATGCAATTTTGCACCTCAGTTTTGTGTCAGTTTTTGATGTTTTGGTCTCTCTCCCATAGATCCGAGGCTTTCTTTCGAGGTTCGACAATGTCCTGCCTGCAAGCCTGGCCTTTGACAAATGCACAGCCTGCTCACCCATCGTAAGTAGCACATATTGTAGCTAAATACTTCAAATTATATGTTTTTTGACAGTATATGAAAGACTGACACGTTGATGCAGAAAGGCAGCTTCTGATTTACTTATCAGATTAGCCTCTGTTACTATGTACCAACACTGTGTTGAAACACAAATTGCAGCCTTAGCAGAAATAAGGGGATTCCCATCTCTCCCATTCCCACATTGTTAAGTCAGTGGAGCTGTGTTGAAATGTTGCTCCTTGAGGAATACTGAAGACGCAAACACACACACACACACACACACACACACACACACACACACAGAAAAGCTGGTAAAACCATATGGTAACAATCAGGCAGCAGTTGCTCATTGATGTCAGTGACTGTCGTATGACTGGAATTAGCTCCCACCACTGCAGTGTGGGTGTGTTTGTGCATGTAAAGATGGGCTGCTGAGGGGTCCACACATCCCAAATCAGCCAAGCTGGGTGGGAGAAATTGCCTTCGTGTCTATTTACCGCGCCACCATTAGTCTACAGCAAACTGACCAATCATTACCCCAGGTGGCCCAGTGGTTAGCAGCGTCCAGCGATGTGATTGGCTGGTGTACATTAGTGTAAAGCCAGTGAGAAAGTAAAAAAAAATGTGAAAGCAAGAGGGGTGGGGGGGATAAAGAGAGGAAGTGCAGGGCTGAAGAAAGGGTGTTGTGATGAGTGGCGGGCTGGTTCTCTCCCTCTTTCTCCCCTGATCTCAATGCAGCCTTTGTGTCTATAAAGAGGTCATAAAGCCCCAGATCTATCACTTTCATGTGAAGACAGAGTGAGAGAGAGACACACAGAAGGAGAAACCAAGAGGCAGAGAGGGGGAGGGAGCTGGCCAGCTTGTACTCTAAAAGTTTAAAGTTTTTCTCCACCTACGCTGCTCCTGGAAAAAAAAGAAAAAAGTATGAAGTTCCACCCCATCTTATGGTGTCATGTTTCTGCCTGTGTGACTGATGAGATTATTCGGTCTGAGCGGAGGGTTCATAAGGTTTGATAGGGACCGGGATAAAGCCTGTGTAGTCGGGAACAATGAACAACATGAGTTAGGAAAGACGATCCTTTGCTGAGGCAGGGATAAAGGTTATGTAGTGAAATTGGTGAATGTGTTTTGATTCAGTTAATCCCGCCCACACACATTTTCCCTCTCTATTTTGCATTTGCTGCTTATCTGCCTTTCACTCTTTTCTTTTTTTACCAGCCTCCTCCTATTTCACTTCTCCTCTTTTCCTCTCCACTGCCTTACCTTCTCTCCCTTCCTGTTCTCCCTCCCCCATATCTCTCCTCCCTTTGTGTGTCCCTCTGTCCATCCATCAGTGCGTTCACTGTAATGTGTGTGTGTCTTTGTCTTCTGTGTGTGTATGTGTGTGTGTGTGTGTGTGTGTGTGTGTGTGAGGGAGTGCACGTCTGTCTGTGTGTATTCCTGCCGCAGTCAGCTGTGTGCTGCCAGGTCACTATGGAAACAAAACAATTCAGCCCCTGTCTGGGCTGGAGCAGTTCCTGTAGAGTTGGGGCTTTTTACTCTGTATGTGTGTGTGTGTGTGTGTGTGTGTGTGTGTTTCCTAACTCTTTCTGGGGCTGCAAGCCAATAAAACTACACGCCAGAGAGTAAATCACAGCTGACGTGGCTTTGTCTTAGACCATGCCAGACACCTCTTACTACAACTACTTGTACTAACACCACCAAATACGCTACCACTATTAATAGCAGGAACATTTTTCACATTCGAAGTGCAAAGTGTTGAAAAGAAACTGAACTGGTCAATATCACAGCTCTGTGTTTTTCTGTTGAGGTATTTCTTCCTTCTGAACCTTTCAAAAACTAGAGCTGGTCATACTTAAAGGGACAGTTCAATGAAAAATCCATCAAACATAACAGAGCTAGATGGCACTCAGCTTGTGGTGCTCATAGCGCCAAAAAACTATATTTAAAAAACCCAACAGCTATGTCTCTTTACAGGAATCATAACCAGGATACTCAAGATATTCCACAGACCTTGTTGTGAGAGGTTTCATGTAGGAACGATTTTCTTTCTACGGAATTACAACATTAATGAATTCCTCCTCTGCTGAGATGTAATGTTAGCTAGCTCAGTGGTATTTGGTGAGCTAGCAGTAGATGCACGCTCTTCTGTGCAGTGATATGATTGGTGGGGGTAGTTCAGTAGATAGAACAGTTCCTACATGAAACTGCTCACAATAAGGTCTGTGGATTATCTTGAGTAACCAGGTCATGATTTCTGGAAAGAAACATTGCTGTTGAGTATTTCAAATGGGCTTAGAGCACCATGAGCTGAGTGCCATCTAGTTCTGAAACTCCCGGACCTCATTGTTTTCTCGATTTGTGGACATTTTCAGCTGCTGTTGTTCTTCTTTGAGTTAGCTGCTAACTGCTATCAGCTATTTTTTAAATCTCCCTTGGTGTGTCGCACACAGCTGTGCTGCCCATGATGCCATCCTACCAGCTGTCCCCTTTATGCAAACATTGTTGTGGCGCTGTTACTACCTCTGTTGCCAGTTCAGAGGCGAGACAGCAATTCCGCTTTTGTACTTTTTATACAGAATGGTGAGGTGGCATAACAGCATGAATTTCCTGCCCAAATGAGGCAGTGTTAAAGTGGCTTTTGACTTTGAGAGGTAGACATTTTATAATATCCACTGCAGCTATGCATGCTTCTGTGAATTATCTATTGGAATTAATCTTATTCTGTCTTTTATGTATGACCATATTCAACAGTTGAAACGGGCCAAGGATAAAGCCCTGTGGCTCCTCATGAAAGACCATAGCTAGATTTGAAGTACTGCTGTTGTAGAGAACAAAATTAATTCAGTTTCATAGATCGAGGAGCACCGAAGTCGAGGTCAGACCAGATAAAGCTGGAGGCAGTGGGTCATTCAGCTCTTTACTGAGAGAGGGAGTTTTTCAAATGTATTTTTATTTATTTATTTATTGGCACTCTGAGCACCACAAGCTGAGTGCTATGTTGTTCCATTATATCAGAAAGGAGGCAGACATCTCTGGCCAATATCGCCAACACGATTCACACCAAAACAATCTAGAGTGATAACTAGCACTACAGACAAGAGTAAAATTATGTATTTTTGATTATGGGGTTAACCGTACCTTCAAAATAAGTCATCCTTGTATCACAGATTGTAAAGATTAAAACCTGATTTTAGTCTGCAGATCCATATCTATTGTAATTTGGCTGAATTTCGTTTCCAGCACCTATCCCATTAAAGGTCCTACGGATGTGAAAACACTTACCAATGATTAAAACCCTTTAAATAATCTAAAATATACAGGACATGTACCACTACACTGAAACCATGACTCTACATTATGTCTGTCTTCAAGTGTGTACCAGTAAAGTGGTAAAAAAAAATGAAATACATTGCCCCTCTAATTTTGTGAAAGCCAATGATCCAGCAGAAATGCCAAACATTTTCTGGTGTAAGCTTTCCAGATGACAGGATTCGCTGCTTTTCTCTGTGTTAGGTAGTTGTCAATGAAATGTTTTTGTGTTTGACATTTTTAGGTTTAGCAATGCAATTTTGGGCGCATAATGGCTACCTTGTTTATTCTGCTTCCAACTGGAGCGTTGGTTTTGTACATCCTCAGAAATGAATGCTACATGTATGCAAAGTGCAATACAACATGGACGGTACAGGCAGTGTAACATACATACTTGATGTTGTCACCACATGTTTGATGTAGGGGCCTTTTATGTCCCATCTGCAATTGCGCCGCTGTCGCTTTTAGTGCCACCATCTAAGGATTTACATCGTAGTGACCTCTGCAACTGTCACCGTGTTTGTGGTTGACATCATGTCATGAGTTCTTAGGTAGGCCCTGAAGTGGAATCCTTCAGGAAGTATTTGGACAGTTACTTTCATGACCCAACTGTTGTCTACATTGACACATGGTTACCTCCTGCCTAAGTTGACATGACAAGCAATTCAAAGAGATCACCTTGGACTGCAGGAAATATTTAATATTTACATCTATACCAGCCATTCCTTTCATACTAGGTGCAATTTCTGCAAATTTAATCACACATATTAGATTAGATAACTCTCAATATTTTTACTTTACTATTTGCTGTTTTTACGTATAGTGTAGACATGTATGTGTTGCACAGCAACCACAGAGTGTTAAGTACACATACTTAATGAGCTTTGCTTCCTGTGAAGTGTGCTGATCCTCTGGAGTACCATAAAGTCTTAGTGGTTACTTAATGAGTCAGTTGGAGTTTGTGTCTAACCTGGCGTGTTGACCATACACGTTAACAGCGGAAGTCAAAGCCATTGAATCACCAGGAAGTGTTTACTCATAGCATACGGTAAATGTTAAATCATGGCAAAACCACAAACCAAGAACCACCAAGCATTTCATAGATCGTTATGCTTCAGTCACTGATTTGCACTTACAGTCACATAATTGTATGTGACTGCCAACTATGTTCTGTATGTTTACAACTTAAGGTAAAGCCCCTGTGAGTCACCCAATGTATGTCTGATGTGTTTAAAGATGCTACACATGCACACCCATGTGGGCACACACATACACAGCCTATAGAGTGTTTTACTTTGAGTTAATCTCCACAGTTTGGATCCACAAACAACTTGATAAAGAAGTCGTCACCACTGACACCTAAAGCCAGAATGGAGAGATTTATGTAGCTCCATAAGGAAGGAAGCTTCGGGACAAGTTCACATGTACATGCATGTGTACATATGTGTAGCACACCATGTAATCCAGATGTTGATGATTTCATGTGTTTGTAGCTTGGCGTAATTGTGGCTATCTGTCAACAGCACGCAATCACTACTGAAAACATTGGCGCCTGATTAAGACTACAAACCTTGTAAACGTTTCAAGTCTCTTCCGTTCTGTGTGTCTACATATGTTGATGTTTTTATGGCATATTTCCCACAATGCTTCTGGAACAGTACAGTTTGAATTAGTCAGATGCTACAGTACAGGCCAAAAGTTTGGACACACCTTCTCATTCAATGCGTTTTCTTTATTTTCATGACTATTTACATTGTAGATTCTCACTGAAGGCATCAAAACTATGAATGAACACATGTGGAGTTATGTACTTAACAAAAAAAAGGTGAAATAACTGAAAACATGTTTTATATTCTAGTTTCTTCAAAATAGCCACCCTTTGCTCTGATTACTGCTTTGCACACTCTTGGCATTCTCTCCATGAGCTTCAAGAGGTAGTCACCTGAAATGGTTTCCACTTCACAGGTGTGCCTTATCAGGGTTAATTAGTGGAATTTCTTGCTTTATCAATGGGGTTGGGACCATCAGTTGTGTTGTGCAGAAGTCAGGTTAATACACAGCCGACAGCCCTATTGGACAACTGTTAAAATTCATATTATGGCAAGAACCAATCAGCTAACTAAAGAAAAACGAGTGGCCATCATTACTTTAAGAAATGAAGGTCAGTCAGTCCGGAAAATTGCAAAAACTTTAAATGTGTCCCCAAGTGGAGTCGCAAAAACCATCAAGCGCTACAACGAAACTGGCACACATGAGGACCGACCCAGGAAAGGAAGACCAAGAGTCACCTCTGCTTCTGAGGATAAGTTCATCCGAGTCACCAGCCTCAGAAATGGCAAGTTAACAGCAGCTCAGATCAGAGACCAGATGAATGCCACACAGAGTTCTAGCAGCAGACCCATCTCTAGAACAACTGTTAAGAGGAGACTGCGCGAATCAGGCCTTCATGGTCAAATAGCTGCTAGGAAACCACTGCTAAGGAGAGGCAACAAGCAGAAGAGATTTGTTTGGGCCAAGAAACACAAGGAATGGACATTAGACCAGTGGAAATCTGTGCTTTGGTCTGATGAGTCCAAATTTGAGATCTTTGGTTCCAACCGCCGTGTCTTTGTGAGACGCAGAAAAGGTGAACGGATGGATTCCACATGCCTGGTTCCCACTGTGAAGCATGGAGGAGGAGGTGTGATGGTGTGGGGGTGTTTTGCTGGTGACACTGTTGGGGATTTATTCAAAATTGAAGGCACACTGAACCAGCATGGCTACCACAGCATCCTGCAGCGACATGCCATCCCATCCGGTTTGCGTTTAGTTGGACGATCATTTACTTTTCAACAGGACAATGACCCCAAACACACCTCCAGGCTGTGTAAGGGCTATTTGACCAAGAAGAAGAGTGATGGAGTGCTGCGGCAGATGACCTGGCCTCCACAGTCACCGGACCTGAACCCAATCGAGATGGTTTGGGGTGAGCTGGACCGCAGAGTGAAGGCAAAGGGGCCAACAAGTGCTAAACACCTCTGGGAACTCCTTCAAGACTGTTGGAAAACCATTTCAGGTGACTACCTCTTGAAGCTCATGGAGAGAATGCCAAGAGTGTGCAAAGCAGTAATCAGAGCAAAGGGTGGCTATTTTGAAGAAAGTAGAATATAAAACATGTTTTCAGTTATTTCACCTTTTTTTGTTAAGTACATAACTCCACATGTGTTCATTCATAGTTTTGATGCCTTCAGTGAGAATCTACAATGTAAATAGTCATGAAAATAAAGAAAACACATTGAATGAGAAGGTGTGTCCAAACTTTTGGCCTGTACTGTAGATGCTTCACTCCACTGTCAAGTTTTCCAACCCTTGTAAGAAAACGGTTTCTTTCGTTCAAATTATTTCTATTTTTTATCAACTTGTATCATCTGTACAAGAAAGTAATAGGGCCAAACACTCAGTTTTGTACAGTCTAAGAATCTCTTTAATACACAGTTTGATGTAGGTGCAACTCTCTGGTCATAATTCACGACCCCGTCTGATTTGATTTGGGGAATTTTTTCCATCTTTTTTCTGTCTTTTTAAAGTCGAGATAAAATGAAAAATGGCTTTTTAACCCTTTAAGATCACATCCCCAGACATATTATGCATCTATTTAAGAACGTATGCCAATTTTTTAAAAATAAAATCAATTTCTTTATATTCTTATATCAAAACTCAGTCATGTTGTCTTCCTGTAAAACAAAATATGACGGGTGCTTATATAGTACCTGTCAATTTCAACCAATACTATCATGACATCCACCCATCAATCAATGTGCAACCTAACCAAAGCTGCACAAAGCTAGTAAGCTAGCTATCAACAGCATGGTATGTTGGTGTGTCTTTGTTTCCCCAAATATAGTGGTTACGGGCCGTGTGCCATAATTTATTCAGTTGAGGATAGTGGTTTCTATGACAGCTCCAGATTATGTGAAGGCACTTTACAGTGGACTGCTTCAGCAACTAACATTGCTAACACGATGGATTTCATCTCGCATTCCATGATAAATACTACATTCCCATTGGCGTTACACCATCTGGGCCTCACTGTAATGACACGCCCTAGGGGTGGCCATCGCCAGAGGACAGTATGATATTATCACGATACTTAAGGTGGTGAGGTTAGCACTCATGTTCGTAGTATTCCCGGAGTATTCTCATATGACACTGCTTGCAAATCGCATGCATCATATCCAAACACAGACGGCGCATTTCTGGTTTCTTTCTTTCCGGTGCCTCCATCTTTGTTTTGACGAAGTTCCTGCCAAATGCTGTTGCTGACTAGCCTGGAAATCCAGACTCAAAGCTAGAAAGATTTTGAGTCTGGCCCTCACCGATACACCCTTCCTACCCAAGGGGCCTGGTGCCTAACTGAGGCATTTCAAATGCTGCCGCACGCAATTGGATAGCACAATGGCCAATCAGAGCAAAAACAAGGTGACGTATTCATTGCACTAAGCCCCATTTGTTAGCTGAAAAGTGGGGCTAACTGATATATTATGCTTTTGTTGTATCCCGTCGGCAAACCGGCAAAAACGTCCTTCCTGGAAACAAAGTCTTCTAGGGCAGTCTTCTGTTCCTCTCTCAAGGAAAAAGATAAGTGTAGTTGGCTTAGCGTTTCTTCCAAAGCTAAATTGAATTGAATTGAATGAATTGAATTACTTTTCGACTCCCACGGCGCAGCACTGTCATCATCATGTTACGCCCGCCCAGAGCCCGCCTCTGTCAGATAGACTGATGTGATTGGTCCGATAGGCGATTCAGCAGGCTCTGCTCATTGGGGCCAGATCCCCGGGCAATGCAAATTAGAATTTGCTAGGGGCGGGGCATCTGGATTTCCAGGCTAGTTGCTGACCTCACCAGGAAAAAAATCAGCACCATCTAGTGTACCGAATAAGCAATTGATTGTATTATTCTAGTACCACAAGTTGTGTTAAAATGTGTATTAGCTAAATTAATGATGTATACAATAAAAGATCGATACTTGGCATCCGTTTATTGAAACAATATCCCCACATAAAATATTGAGATACTATGCTCTATCGATTTTCTTCCCCCATCCCTAATATGCCCACTTTTTAACAATCAAATCATATTCCTCCTTATATTATGTCCTACCTGTTTCCCTCGGAAATGTCATAATACTGAGGCTAGATGCCCTTGAAATATCATTTCATCTGGACTTAAAGCTTATTTTTTCCAATCTAAAACTTCCTAAACCAAGACTGTGCCCTGGGACTGGATACTGTAGAAGTCATTGATCATGATCTTATCTACTACTGATATGGACATAAGTGAGTGATGTAAGTGTTTTTAACTGTGTGTCAGTGTGCATTGCTTGGAGTGACTTCATTAACTTTATCATAAGATCATCACAGTTATCAAGTTGCTTTCTGTGTCATGAGCATCTATATTTCAACAAAGTGGGTTTTGGCCGTTGGCGTCTTGTGTAACGGATCCCGGGGATGGAAGTGGAGAATCAAAGAAATAAAAGAGAGGGAAGGAAAGAAAAGAGTGGTTGAAAAGATGAACGAGGGACACGTCAGTGTGTATTGTGTGCAGTGTGTCTGGCTCCAAGACTAGACGCCAGGTCAGTCTGCGAACACGCACACACACACACACACACACACACACACACACACACACACAGACGTTGATCCACACAGTGTGTTGATGTCTGAGGCAGAGGTAACCCTACACCTGCAGAGGAGGGTCTGTGGGCGTCCATGAAAGGCTTGGCCAAGCTTAGGAAGGTAGCCGAGAGGGCAGAGGATCTGTGTGTGTGCATGTGTGTGTGTTTTGGAAAGAAGGTGTGGGTATTTGAAGTCAGTACTGGTAGGAGATCAAGGTGGACATGTCAGAATGATTGCAGAGGAGTTGAGTTGTGGTGTTTCACAGGTTGTGCCGATGGACCAGTGGCTGCATTTAGAGAGAAAGTTGCTCTTTGCCATCTCCTAATGTTTTTGATTTAGGTGGACAAGTCGTGATGCATTAGCACGACTCAGCTCTCCACTCAAAGTGTACACATCAGACTCAAAAAGGACTTTCACCAAAGATGTAATGTTTTGTGAAGAAAAAACACTTTGAAATGTCTCAGACAACATCTGATGTTTAACTTCAGAATGCAGTAAAAGGTGAAGAGGTTCATTTATTTTACAAAACCTTTAATACCCTTTTGACTTAAAGTATCCTCCGTCTAAGTAGTGTTAATTGTAGCATTTAAATGTGGCGCCTCAATAACTCATACTTCTCAGCTACTTATTTATTAGAGCTGCCACAATTAATCCATTCATTGATTAGTCAATTGACAGCAAAGTAGTTCGCAACTATTTTGATCATCAAATAATCATTTTTAGTCATATATTTTCAGCAGAAAAGACAAACATTTGTTGGTTTTTTGCTTCTTAACCCTTTAATGTTCTGCTCAACCATTTGATAGAGCACATTTTGAGTCACTGTGTCTTAGCTAGAATTGTGTTGAACTTAACTCAACCTGATTGAGCTATCTCTACCATTCAGTGTAGGTATAGTATGCAAAAGAAATCTACTAGATGTCGCTGTGTCTAATATAGTATGCCTTTTCAGTTCACCTCCTTCAGAAAGTTGGTAACAAAAAATGTCAGTCCAGATGTGAGGGCTCTGTGTGGAGGTATATTCAAAGGTAGGCAAGTTATGTTCAGTTTCTGAGGTCTTACTGAACAGATTTATGTAACTTTATACAGAAAAAAGTCTAATAAAGATCAAATAATTTTTCAGTAATATGCGCCAATGGTTGATTTGTCTTTTTATTGTAAAAGTAGTAAAGCTAAGCTAATGTATTTAAAATTGACTATTTGCTAAGAAATAAAAATAACTCTTATAATTTATTGTTTTTAGTGATATCCAATGTTATCCAATATGTATAGGTTAAAATAATTTTCTTAGTATGATTTTTTTTTTTACAGTCTGAAGCCATGCTCAACCAAACAGTTGAATTGTCCTTTCATGGTAAAGGTAGTTTTGATTTATAGTTCTTATCAAATAAAAAAGGATGAATATTTAGTGTTGTTAATACCATATATTTAATGTTGTTCCATTTTATATATGACAAAAAAAATTATATCAGTATTATTTTTCACCATTTCTGAGATGTTTTCAAAGTACTGTGTAAATAATACTAGTACTGGTAGTACCACTAATTCCATGGTAACATATAGATATATGTTGGCTTACTATAACATTACTAGCACAGTCTATAGTTTGCAAATTTGATTCTTCTTTCTGTTTTACTATAAAGAGCCATCTCAAGTGTTTGGTAGAGGCCTATATTTAAAAAACTATGGGCTGTGTTAGAGAAAAAAAAAAGATTATCTGAATGCAATGATTGGTAGGAGTTTTCTTAGAACCATATGAGAATGGTACAATTATGAGTTTTTATCTCTGGTGGAATTCACTTACATTTAATAGTGGCATCAGCTTATTAATAGCATTTTAACATAAACAAAGAATAATAATAATTTAATTGATAATAAAAATAATCATAAGTTGCAGCCTTACATATTTTTCTCTCTTTCTGTCAGTTTTGTTAAGTACTCTGTATGTTTCACATCATTACAAAAGGGATGTTTAAGCTGCTCAACTGTTGTTTACACATGAATTAAAGAAGGAGAGTTGAAAAGCACAGACTTCCCAATGTGGTGCTCAATGTGAACTTTTACTATTAAGTCAGAATAGATGTATTGTTACCGTATCAACAGACACTTTTCCTTGGAAATCGCCTGAAAATTGTTCTTTGTTCATGTTGTTGTTTGTTTTGTTTGTTTTTTGTCAAGGTCCTGGACCATTACGAGCGGGAAGGTTTCAACTTCCTGTCCAAGGTTTTTAATTCTTCACACTCATTCCTGGAGGACCTGACGGGGCTGACGCTGTTGCACCAGGAGACACAGGCTGCAGAGGTGAATCACACTCACATATACACCTCCACAAACAGGTACAGGCAGGCACGCAAGACCTGCTGCACTCCGATACACAGGCTGCACTGCAGTGTCAACCTGTGCATGGATTTTCTTTCAAACCAGATTTACGAGAGAAAATCATATTCCTGGATATGTATCTTACATCTTTATATATTTGATGGTGAGTTATTTGGTGTTTTGAGGCACGAGCAATCTTGTCCGTAATAGGGAAATTAGGGTCCCCTCCCTGAAACTGCTGACCTGACACACTTGACATGAGAGAAGGAGATGACTTGGGGGAAGCTTTGCCCATCTTTCTGGCAAAGTTAACTAATTATCATAAAAAGCACTGCAGAGGCAAGGTGCCAGGAGTGGATGAAATTTGCCCTGAAATGCTGAAAGCTCTGGATGTTGTGGGTTCCCATTTTTTAAAAAGGAGCACAGGCTGTGCTCAGATTATTGGAGTATCAGACTGCTGTGCCTTCGTAGGAAATCTTTCTGAGTGAAGTTTGCCCGTCTAGTCTACATGGATTATGTGGATGTTGTGTGGAGGGCTTATGATGGTGTTCTCTGGTTTGTGTTGTAGGGGGTACAGGCAGCATCTGGTTTTTGAGTGAGAGCTGAGCAGGGCCTGGGTATTGTTGAAAAAATTACGATACCAGTATCAATATTAGTATCCTTAGAGTGATACTGATACCAATAGAGTACTTCATTTGATACCTTTTTTTGTCTACTTCATTTGTAGACTCACAAGTCAGTCTTTAGACGCTTTGCTTAACTAAAGACTGATGACTTTCTCCCTGATTTTGTGTTTAGATGGGCGGATACAATTTCAGAGTTTAAAAAAACTCCCTACGTTGCAGAACCAATAGTAAATCTGCAGGGCGGTCCTTTGGTGGCTCGCTGAACTCTTGTGCTTGTGAACATAGTCCCACTAGAAACACGTGTAGCGGTACAAAATGGCTCAGCCGTGCTCGCAGAAAACGCCGTCAAAGTTCAGTGGATGTTTGCCGCGTTTGCGGCGACACATTCTCGCCAACTAAAAGAAACAAACATTATCTTTTACAAGGCCGTGACTCATCCGTCCGGCCGGACTATAACGTTAGAGGGAATCGCCTTGTTGTTTACAAATACTTCCGGGTAGAAAACCAGCAGAGCTTTTAGCTATATATATAGCCTATATATCACATTTTTCACATCACTGTATCACCGTTTGGACTAATCCGATGTTTGTAAAGTCTATAAACACAATGATTGAACAAACATTACTATTTCTGTGTGCACGTTTAGCTGGGCTAACCGTTAGCTGTTAGCCCTGTTAGCCGTTAGCGGTGTCTGTAATAGGTCATAACTCATTAAACGGTCCGTGAAAAAAAATCTCTTTTCCAGCGGATATCTTAGTTACAACATGATTGAGCTAGCAAAGCAGTTTTGTGTTGCTATGTGTGGTATTTATTCAGTTTTAGGAAATCACGATGTCTAGAAAGCATCAGTGGCTGCAGCTGACAGGGACAGCTAACAGCAGCAGCAAAGGTAACAGGACGTCATCTGTTAAAAGCCTCCCGTTGTCGGATACGACATGAAACTACTCCAGTTAGCTCAATAATGTTGTAACTAAGACATCCGCTGGAAAAAATATTTTCTTCACGGATGAGCACACGTTTGATAAAACGGAGTTAAATCTCTCTGCATCCATTTTCAAGCTCTCTGTGTGTTTGTTTCCTTGCGGACGAGAAAAGGAGGAGCGCACATTTCCGAGAAGGCGTGTCCTTTTCAAAAATGCAAGAGGTGTTGCTTTGTTGCCGGCCGTTTTCGCCGGTGTGTTAAACACACTTTAGAAAGGAGTGTCCCCAGACTATCAGAAGGCAGAGATCTCTGATTGTCCGGTGGAGAGACTACTTCATTTGAAACCGATCGTGGTTGGAAGCATTCAATTGTTAAAAATGCCACCAGATGCCACAGGAGCATAGTAAAGACATACTTTAGAATGTTTTGAAGTGTCAACTCAGTCAAAGACACTGTGCTCGACTTCACCACATCACTGACTGTATGGTTTGTAACTGCTTCGCCAGTGGGCCAATCACACACAGCAGTAAATCATACAACACTTGCAGTGATTGACTGTGAGCAAAACCATACAAATACTAATTTTTTCTAGATCTGGGTACAATAGCTTGTTTGAAGGCGTCTTTTGGTTGCTAGGAAAGGACAATTGTTCCACTTAGACTTCCAATCTAGTGTTTCTGTTAAGTTTAGTCCTCTGAACTGAAATACACACACTAGGACATGGCAAGATTAGTTTTAGGACTTTGTTGCTCAATGGTAGGTTGTTCCCTTCGACAAGATACAAACTTGATATCAGAAATAAAAGTGTACTGCTTCTTAAAGTGATAAACCAGCGTAAATCATGGATTGCAGCGGTCAAAAGAAACAACGTCGGGAAACTCCAGGGTCCTTGGAATTATTTTGAGGATAATAATGGCAAGACAGATAAACAGCACACACAAATGCAAATGTAACTCTCTCTGTAGACTGTTGGCAAGCAAGCATTAGCTTGAAAAGGCTCACTTATCTGTAATGAAATTAGCGTTACATACCTCAGAGTTTCCCAACAGTGTCCAGTTCTTTCTTTTGACAGCTGCAACATGGTTTGCGCTTCTTTGTTTCTTTAGAGAAGCGGTAGACTTTTATTTCTGACAATTGTACTTTATGAAACGGAAAAACCTACCACTGGCAAGGTCCTAAAATTATTTTTGCCTTTTCCTGTGGTGTGTATTTCAGTTGTGGACTAAAGTTTAGCAGTTCATATGCTGTTTCCGTGTATTAGTGGCTGGACCAAAAGTTTGTGGAACAGTGGAACAGCAATGTCATTTCCTAGCAACCAAGGGATGCCTTGCTTCGGTCTATAAGTATTGAATGAATCGTTTGAATGTAAAAGTTTCACTACTACATGGAAGCGGGTTATTCGTTCGTGTACCGATACCCAGCACTAGAGCTGTGTTCTTTTCTAAGCAATAAGACAAGCATATCCTGAGTAGGCACTGTACTTCACCAAGGTGTTTGTGATTTTCATGGACAAAATCTCTCGGCAAAGCTTAGGAATATAGAGTATCTTTCCCCTTTGTTCATTTCTGGATTGCATCTGTTTTTTGCAGGGATGGTGTGAAACCAAGAGCCCAACTCCAAGTCTCAAACAGTCATATTCCGAAAATGATGGTTAGAGTGGTGTAAATCTTCACCTGAGCTAAGTTCAGAAAAATTAATTTGGATCAGAAAGAACTATCCAGATTTGGAAATCCCTTGTTTTGCTATCCAGGATCAGAGGGTCCATCTTACCTTTGTGATGTTTTTTGAAATCAACATTTGATTGGATCACCCTGATCCAGCTAGAGAACGAAACAGAGATCTTTGAGATTATAACTTTAAATAGTTTTTATTTGATTTTGACAGCTATTTGGTCGATATTGGCTTTAAAATGAACTATTGGAATCGGCCAGCATGTTTTTTCTTATTTCACACAATGAATTAATATTACATATGCCGAAAGTATTAAATTACATGTCTCCATCTGCTGGTGGGCCATCATGATAAGAGTATGCATGCATATGATGTTAATTCCACTAAAGCTGAGACTTGATGATCACTAAAATTAGGTAGGGAAAAAGGTGGATAAATTAATATCAGTATTGGTTATTGGCCAAATAAGTTGTTACACATTGGCATAATAGATATCGGCAGAAAATCCAATATTGTGCATATACCATATATCTTGAACAGTTTAAAGTTTTGTTACATTTTATTCCTGAAATCCGCCCTCCTGCTAGGATCAGACTAATCCTGTTTTTTTTTTTTTATCAAAGGTATCCCAATCCTACCAAAAGTTTTGAAGAACGCATACTAAAAGTTTGATCCAGATCAAAACCCCAACATCGGAATCCTTTATTCTTTTGAACAACCCATTTTCAAGACTTCATTCTATCCAATAGCCGAAATACGATCTGATTACTTTTGAACAACTGGGCCCTGGGGTAGCCACTTTCTCCCAGCCCTTCAAGTTGCTACCCCAGGTAAAGGCTTTTAAGTATCTTGGATCGTGAGGGTAGGACAAAGTATTACATCTGGATTGTGCGTTAAAGGGTTTCAATATCCCGTCTTGCCTTGGAATGCCTGAGGAGCAGTCGGACCTCATGGCTGGGGAGAAAAACCTCTGGGAGTTCTTCCTTAGACCTGAACCTGAATAAGGGACAGAAAATGGATGGCAAGATGGAGCTTACCATGGAGTTTTATGACCCTGGGAAATACATACAAAACTCTTTATACAGTTGCAAAACATCTGTGTCCTCATGTGGAAACTAAAGCCTTTTGTAAGAATTTCATTAGTAGGATTTCTCAAATTAAATGTTTTAATAGGAGCTAGACTGTTTTAATTCAAAGGCAGAGATATTTTTGTCCCTTAACCTTGTTCTAATTAATCTGTTGCCATAGCAGCACACAGTTGATGTCTATGGAACAACGAGCGGCAGAAAGTTCCAACAAACATCCAGAATACTTGGTGGTGGAATATGGGTGGTTTTCCTCAAGACTCCCCTCTGACATGAGACAGAGGGAGTGGAGTGTGTGTGTGTGTGTGTGTGTGTGTGTGTGTGTGTGTGTGTGTGTGTGGGGTTGGGTCTGGTCTTGCCGAGCTGTGGGAAAATCCCACGTACTTTCTCCCCAACTCCTACTCATAACACACAGATGGAGGAGGGGAGAAGAAGAAAGCAAGGACGCAAGAGGGAAAGGAGAGAGAAAGGAGGATAGATAAGAGAAACAGTCGAGGGAAAAAAGGTGAGGAGGAGGAAGAATGGAAAATGAGATAGAGAACGACAGTAGGAGCTAGTTAGGATGAAAATATATCTTTATATATCCCTCTCTCCCTCTCCTGCTTTCAAGCTTTACCTCATCCCCTATCGTTCTCTCTATCTGTTGCGATTGTTCCTCCCCTCTCTATTTCCCCCCTTCCTCTCGCTTGATGAAGTGTGTTGAAGAGTCTGGCGTAGCTCCCTTTCTCCTCAATCAGAAGATGGAGAGATTGTTTTGATTGCTCAGCCCACTAGCGCCAGAAGTCTTAGCGCCTGTTTCCTGTACACAGATTAGCTATTCCAAAAACTACTGCACTTGGAGGACGTCCCTTAAAGTTTTTTTTTTCCCTATTCCAGGAAGGGACAGTTCTTCTCCCGCTCTTGAAAGCATATTATTACTTATTTCATGCGGGTACCCACTAGAAACAGGCCTGTGGCTCGTTTCGGATCTTGACCCATATTTTAAAAAGTACTGGCCTGAAATAATGATAATACTCTCTGTAAAAATTAGGGGTTTAAAGGGTCCTTGTGGGATACCTTTTTTTATGTGTACATGTTTGGATTGTATACAGCTATGAGTCATCATTGGAAGATGATTATCGCTTCCAGTGGCTTACTTACTGACCCGTTGCTTTTAGGAGGTTTTTTCTGTATCCTTTGTTTAGAAGTTAGACGTAATGCAGGTCTGTGATGTTTAAACTGCGTCAGTGTAATGACTGATTAGGAGCACAGTAGAACTGGGCATGTATTGCAAAATGTACGTGCATGGATTACAGTGGATTTAAATGACTTTCTATGCTTATTAAGTTATTTTTACAATGCTCTCCTCTTTCCCTAAAGCACGGTACTGAATTCATTACAGGCCGTCTGTGTTTGTGTGTGTTTTTGTATGTTCAAGTGTGTGTAACCATTCTAAACTATAATCTACGTCACCAGATAGCAGTACTGTGTACTTATGGCCTATTTTGGGCAAGTTTGTAACCTGAGAACTACTTTTTATGCGGTCACCGCAGGGTTTTGGGGGAGTTCAAGTTCGGTAAAAGTTTAGACTGACTGAGAGTGTGTGTGTGTGTGTGTGTGTGTGTGTGTGTGTGTGCGTGCGCGCGCGCGCGCGCGCGCATATCAGTGTGAATGGCTTCTTTGTGAGACCAGCTCGATAGGGATTTCAGACTCTGGTAGGAACATGGCAGGGTGGAAAATGTACTATGAATCTGGCGTCTGGCAAATTAGTTACATGTATTTGAATGTTTTTCAAACATTTATTTTCACTGTGCATCGTGCTGTATCCTCAGTTTTACGAGGCCATTCGTGTTTGCGGTGAGGAAAGTCAAACATGACAAACCATTTTAAATATTCATGATATGATCTGTACTCTACAATTTGGTATGGCCAGTTTCCCTCGTATACTGTAGTAATTGTAACTGTCACTCCATAGAGTGTAAAGCCTCGGTATACTTCAAACAAAGTGCGCGTCAGATTGTCTAACTGCGTCTGAAGCTGTCTTACTGGCAGCAGTTGTTTTTCCCGAAACAGACAATGCGAGACCTCCCAAGAAAAGTGACACTCTGTCGTTTCAGTAAATGCCCCACAACAATATGTTTACACTCAAGTGACAAAGCCCTCCAGCTGCAGTAATTATGACTCTCTGGCGATTTGTAAGTCACTGAGAAATTATGTCATCCTGCCAATAGTTGTTTCATTTGTAGGACTTGTTTAAAAATCCGACAGTAATGCCCAATACACTGAGTATTGGGCCAGTGAGGAAAGGTATGATAGTAAGAGGGGTTTTTTTTAGTTGTCACTTTTTTATGTGTATAACTGAACAGTAAGAAAGTGTATGCTGTAATCCCCCTTTGTGCAATTCATCGTCTTGACACTCCACATACACACAATTCTTGGAAAGAGATTAGGAAGGCAGTGACAGGAAGAGGCTTTGACGGCAGGCTCAAATTGTGGCCATTTGGAGTACGTAGAAACACTTTGCTCAGTATAAACCATAGACTGTATATAAAAATGGAAATCAGGTCTCCACTTCCTCCCACTCTACAAAATATTCCTGATATGTGTGCTGTCATCTTCTTCATTTGGAGCCAACGTCTACACACTTGTGATCGGAAAATGGAGCTGTGGTATCGATGTCCCACGCGTACATCCATCCAACCGAATTGCAAGCAGGGCCATTGATAACAGGCACATCAATGGCAGGATTCTCCCTGCCTATCTAAGACAAAGGCGGGCTGCCTGGGTGATTTTGGCCGCCGCCTTGGTTAAAGCATGTGTGTTTGCATGGGGGACGTTCAGATGTAGTGTCTTTTGCGCGCACAAACCCATTACTTTCAGTGTAGATGCGCGTCATGCTTGCTCATAACCCAAGTGCATTCGGTGTGACTCGCTTGTCTTTTCGTCCGGCGCACAGCTGCACAGACCTGCGTCTCCCTCCGGTGTTGTGTCAGATCCCGGTTCCCACTCGGGCTGTCTCTCTCCTACTGTTTGAGCTCTGCCCCATTTGAAAGGCGAAGGAAGCCCCTATGTGGAAAGACGTTGCCTCCGAGATGTAGAATGTGTATAGAAGAGAAATACACATTTCAGGACTGCTAACTTGTATCATCAGAACAGACATGTCCTGTGATTTTCAGCCTCCTTTCATATTTAATAGAGGGGGGACAATACCTGACAGTAATATTCTCAGCTGTCAGGATGTGCCTGCTGTAAAGGGTAAATATAATCATGGAAGGCTGAAAATCACAGGACATGTCTGTTCTGATTATACAAGTCAGCAGTGTAAAGCTCAAGCATGTGGGGGCCTCCTTTCATATTTAATAGAAGGGGGGACAGTATCTAAAAGTACAGCTGTCAAGATGCCCCCCGCCACAGGCCTTTGCCACCTTAGTCTTGAAAAAACCCAGGGATAACCCTGCTACTACGCCCACCTGGACAAGCCGGCGAGCACTGTGAGGGTCATGTTTTTTGACTTCTCTAGGGCATTCAACACCATACGTCCAGCTCTACTGGGTGACAAGCTGACAGCAATGCAGGTGGATGCCCCCCTGGTGTCCTGGATTGTAGACTACTTGACTGGCAGACCACAGTATGTGCGCTTGCAACGCTGTGTGTCAGACAGAGTGGTCAGCAATACCGGGGACCCGCAGGGGACTGTCCTCTCTCCCTTCCTCTTCACCCTCTACACCACAGACTTCAGCTATTGCACTGAGACCTGCCATCTTCAGAAGTTTTCTGATGACTCTGCTATAGTTGGATGTATCAGCAAGGGTGATGAGGATGAGCACAGGGCTGTTGTGGATAACTTTGTCACATGGTGTGAGCAGAACCATCTGCAGCTCAACGTGGCAAAGACAAAGGAACTGGCTGTGGATCTGAGGAGGACCAAGACACCGCTGACCCCTGTTTCCATCCAAGGGGTCAGTGTGGACATTGTAGAGGACTATAAGTACCTGGGGGTACACATTGACAGTAAACTGGACTGGGTTAAGAACACTAACGCTCTCTACAGGAAGGGCCAGAGCCGTCTCTATTTTCTGAGGCGACTGAGGTCCTTCAACATCTGCCGGACTATGCTCAGGATTTTCTATGAGTCTGTGGTGGCCAGTGCTATCCTCTATGCTGTTGTGTGCTGGGGCAGCAGGCTGAGGGTGGCGGACGCCAACAGACTCAACAAACTGATCCTTGTGCAATAACCCCATTCACCCTGACTATATATATTCTGTTTGTGTAAATAATCTTGTTCAGTTTACAATATATACAGTACAGGCCAAAAGTTTGGACACACCTTCTCATTCAATGCGTTTTCTTTATTTTCATGACTATTTACATTGTAGATTCTCACTGAAGGCATCAAAACTATCAATGAACACATGTGGAGTTATGTACTTAACAAAAAAAGGTGAAATAACTGAAAACATGTTTTATATTCTAGTTTCTTCAAAATAGCCACCCTTTGCTCTGATTACTGCTTTGCACACTCTTGGCATTCTCTCGATGAGCTTCAAGAGGTAGTCACCTGAAATGGTTTCCACTTCACAGGTGTGCCTTATCAGGGTTAATTAGTGGAATTTCTTGCTTTATCAATGGGGTTGGGACCATCAGTTGTGTTGTGCAGAAGTCAGGTTAATACACAGCCGACAGCCCTATTGGACAACTGTTAAAATTCATATTATGGCAAGAACCAATCAGCTAACTAAAGAAAAACGAGTGGCCATCATTACTTTAAGAAATGAAGGTCAGTCAGTCCGGAAAATTGCAAAAACTTTAAATGTGTCCCCAAGTGGAGTCGCAAAAACCATCAAGCGCTACAACGAAACTGGCACACATGAGGACCGACCCAGGAAAGGAAGACCAAGAGTCACCTCTGCTTCTGAGGATAAGTTCATCCGAGTCACCAGCCTCAGAAATGGCAAGTTAACAGCAGCTCAGATCAGAGACCAGATGAATGCCACACAGAGTTCTAGCAGCAGACCCATCTCTAGAACAACTGTTAAGAGGAGACTGCGCCAATCAGGCCTTCATGGTCAAATAGCTGCTAGGAAACCACTGCTAAGGAGAGGCAACAAGCAGAAGAGATTTGTTTGGGCCAAGAAACACAAGGAATGGACATTAGACCAGTGGAAATCTGTGCTTTGGTCTGATGAGTCCAAATTTGAGATCTTTGGTTCCAACCGCCGTGTCTTTGTGAGACGCAGAAAAGGTGAACGGATGGATTCCACATGCCTGGTTCCCACTGTGAAGCATGGAGGAGGAGGTGTGATGGTGTGGGGGTGTTTTGCTGGTGACACTGTTGGGGATTTATTCAAAATTGAAGGCACACTGAACCAGCATGGCTACCACAGCATCCTGCAGCGACATGCCATCCCATCCGGTTTGCGTTTAGTTGGACGATCATTTACTTTTCAACAGGACAATGACCCCAAACACACCTCCAGGCTGTGTAAGGGCTATTTGACCAAGAAGGAGAGTGATGGAGTGCTGCGGCAGATGACCTGGCCTCCACAGTCACCGGACCTGAACCCAATCGAGATGGTTTGGGGTGAGCTGGACCGCAGAGTGAAGGCAAAGGGGCCAACAAGTGCTAAACACCTCTGGGAACTCCTTCAAGACTGTTGGAAAACCATTTCAGGTGACTACCTCTTGAAGCTCATGGAGAGAATGCCAAGAGTGTGCAAAGCAGTAATCAGAGCAAAGGGTGGCTATTTTGAAGAAAGTAGAATATAAAACATGTTTTCAGTTATTTCACCTTTTTTTGTTAAGTACATAACTCCACATGTGTTCATTCATAGTTTTGATGCCTTCAGTGAGAATCTACAATGTAAATAGTTATGAAAATAAAGAAAACGCATTGAATGAGAAGGTGTGTCCAAACTTTTGGCCTGTACTGTATATATATATGTATATTTATATATATATATATGTATTTATTTACGTTTATGTTTGTTAATAATTCCTGTTTATTTAACTAGATATTTGTTTTAATACTATTGTTTAAATTTCTTATATTTTCACGTATCTTTCCCCTCTTGCAAGGAGCACCTGTAACATAAATAATTTCCCTTCGGGGATCAATAAAGTATGTCTGATTCTGATTCTGATTCTGAATGGGTGTGCAAATTTGGAAAAAAAAAAATTATATATCGATAATTATAAATGGACTTAGGGTCTTGGTACCATGTCTGAAGGGTTACTTTTGGTTCCAAAGGTACCATACCGAAAGTGTTTGGTTGAAACGGGGCTTTAGACGGCCACATGTCTGAACGGATACCTGACTTCCTCAGTCACAAAATTTCTTCACATCACTTTCGACAAGTTATGTGTTTGGTTAAATGTAGTGAACTGAACATTGTACAGAGCATCAAAACAAATGTTAAACCAGCCATCTGTGTCAAGGTGCAGCTCCGTGTTGGCATGTCAGAACAGGGTGTTGTGTTGGCTGATTAGCCTTTCCTGAGTGTAACCTCCCTGTGGAGGGCTGGGTCGGACAAATCAACACACGCAAACCACTCAAAAGAGCCTGAGAGGAAATCAGTGTCTGTACAGGATGTTGTACCTCTCCTCTGACGCACCCACCCACTGTCTTTGGCTTGGCAGATTAAGTTATATAAAACACTGTATATATTCACCCATTCATACTCATACATACACATGAAGGGGGCAGGCTAAGCCTTATCATGTCAGAGGACAGAGGACAAAGGAGATGGATTTTCTCTATTCAAAATGTTTTTATAGCCCTGTTATATTATTAGCACAATATCAAAGGGCCATCCATATCTTTACACTGTGATCATTATATGGTGAGGATGTTGTGCCTTTGCTTCAATACACATGTCATATAGTGCAGGGTCGACAACCTTTGTTATCAAAAGAGCCGTTTTTGACAAAAAATAAATAAATAAATCTCTGGAGGTGCAGGACACATTTGAGTCTTATAATGAAGGTAACACAGTCTATTAAGTCTAAATTAGCCTATCAGCTAATAGGTCTAAATGAGCATTCATTGTTTTATTTTTAGGGTGGCAAAAGGGTGCAGTGGTTAGTACTCATAGCAAGAGGGTTCCTGTTTCGAACCCAGGGTGGGTGAGCCCTTCTGTACGGAGTTTGCATGTTCTTCCCATGTCAGCGTGGGTTTTCTCCAGGTACTCCGGTTTCCTCCCACAATCCAAAGACATGCAGGTTAACTGGTGACTCTAAATTGCCCGTGGGTGTGAATGTGAGCGTAAGTTAGTTGTCTGTCTCTATGTGTCAGCCCTGCGATATTCTAGCAACCTGTTCAGGATAAGGTTATGGAAATGACCAGACCAGAATATGCCAAGGTGCCAGAAAACCATGTGTCAAACTTGTGTAGAAAAGAGTGTCTGCACACTTGGATCAATGCAAGTATCTTTAATGAACCAAGCTTTCAGTCAGAGGACCTTCATCAGGGTAACAATCAGCACATGAGCACAATGAACAGTCTTTATGTGATTCATCAAAGCAATCAGGAACACCTGTGCTGCAACACTCCTGCTCAGATGGGAGATGTAGTTCAAAAGCAGAGTGTGTAGTCCTCTCTACACAACAGTAGATTTCAATATCAAGTAAAGGAATTGTGCTCATGTGCTGATTGTTACCCTGAAGGAGTTCCTCTGACTGAAAGCTTGGCTCATTAAAGATACTTGCATTGATCTAAATGATTTAAAGTACAATAGTATTTAGCAGCTCTGCAGTTACTCACATTAAATTGTTATTGAAGTCATAGGTAGATCAGGTTTTTACAGAAGCCCTGAGAGGCAGGTGAGGAAAAAAAATATGGTGATCTACTTTGTGTCTGATCTAAGTCGTTTTCTCTCCTGTGTTAATGACTTCAGAGGTTACTTGGAATAAACCACTTAATACATCAGATTTGTAACACTGAGAAAATGTATGTGTAATGACTGTATTTTCCCAGTGCCACCATAGGAAGCCCATTCTTCATATCGTATATCCTTATCATCATTTTCAGTAAGCGGTGCCATTTGCCTGGTGTATGCGCTTGTTCCCGGACACATTAATCTGTCTAAATGTGAATGCCCCGTACAGAGGATGTGTGACACTCTCAGCACAAAGGGTCTTTCTGCAGCGTTCGTGCTCCACTCCCTTCCACCTACTCCAACTGTGTGCTGCCAGTAAGTCACAAGATAAAGTCGTTTGCATTGAACTTAGAGAAGAATGTGTCACTTGTGATCTTGTGATTTTTTTATTAGTCTCATTTGAATGAAATGACAGCTGCTCCTACGAAGTGATACACATACAATTGTAAAATGTGTGTCAAACATGGCATTATTTAGTAAAACCTTTTTCAAATAATTGTATGACAGGATGTAGTTGACTCATAACAAGTAGTAGATCTGTAATTGGTTTAATTTTGTCCTATAGTTCAGTACAGAACTGGGTAACACAGAAAAGATTCATATTGTGTTTTATTATAGTTTTAATATCGTTTAAGTTATGCAATAACACCGTTGAGGGTGTAACCTGCAACATCATCCTCTCACTGTCATGTTTTGAAATGAAATCATTGTAAAATTACCTCAATTCTTAAGAATATAAGACTTTCCTGGAAGTTTCCAGGTCCAGGGCTCATGGGGTCCGCAGGGGCCCCCAGTTAGTTTTTTACCGATTCTCCAGATATCCAGGGCAACTTATCATGAGATCAGTGTGTTGCACAAGACACATTTACAGTTGGGAGTATCGTATACATGGGGATTTAGTTTTAGTGCAGTCTGTCCGCCAATTACTAGTGAAATCTTTTTACAAGACGATGCCCTACATTTGAACCATACTGGACTCCCAAGTAACATTTTTAAGATAATCTGCATCTTGATTACAATCATAGGTCTTGACACGGTCCTCTTCTTGGCCCGATTCCAGTACACAGTGAAGTATGTACACTTGTGTTACTCCAGATCTGTATGTTTGGCTGTTTGATAGCAGTGTGTGCGCCATCAGATGCCACTAATCATCACCTTGAGTCATGCTAATGCCCCGAAGGAGCAGAGGTTACCCAACCACCCACGCTCAGCCTCTCTCTGCTCTGTGCCTCTCTACGTAAAACAGTGTGCTGATGATAAAGTTGATTTAGTTATGTTGGCTCATCACCCAGCAGCTTGGAAAAAACACAAGTACGAGCATGTATGCGCACGCACACAAACACACACTCTAATGCAGGCTCTCAGCAGTCACATGCTCTTTTTCTCCTTTCTCTCTCCCGCTCTCTCCTTCTCACCCCCACACGAACACACGCACACAAACACTCAAACGTCAGAGGGCCCCATGTATGTCAGAGCTTTATCCAAACACAGCTACGGTTGCTACATGCTACAATTATTACCAGATGGACTCGGGGAAAACGTATTAAGGCTGCTTTTTCATTAGCAAAGTGCACACCCTCCTGTGAGACTGAGAGGGAGAAACACACAGGGAATATGTGAAGGAGAGTCAGAGCGTCATTTCAAAAAGTGTTATTCATTTCATATTTCAAATCATGCACACTTGACCCTTGCTGACCACTGTCCCTGACTGGTTGTATATTTCCATTTTCCTCTCTCCATCTATTTTCCTCCGTTTATTTCAAGGTCCCATGGAATCGAAAATGGTTTTTGTTTTGTGTGTTGCTATGTTGTCAAAACATTCAGTTTTAATGTTTTCTTATATCAAAGTCCCACCCTTTTCTTCTTTGTTAGCTTACGCTCGGGGGAGTATTAACCAATTCTATTAAATAAAAACTGATGACAGAATATGATTCAGCCACCCCGCCCCACCAAAACTACAACTTTACCTTTGTCACTAAAACTAGCAGCGGTCACATGGATGGAAAATACTGCAAAAACAAGAGTTGATTGAGCCGTTTATGGACTAACAAAAATCTTGATAATTGATTAATGTTTGGGCCTTTTATCATGGTGAAATGTTCCATGGTTCCAGTCCAACAAATATTGGAATTTCATGCTTTTCTCTATGGTGGCACATTAAGACCATTGTAGGTAAAAATAAAAATTAAAAAACTAGGTCAGGGAGGGGGGGTAATACTCTGAAACAAAACCACACAATATCCAAGATGAAAGAACAAATTTATTAAAGAAATAGATATTTTCTGAGGTTAAAAATCATAAATCTACAAGAAAAAACTCCAAAATTGAAGTCACAAGAACAAGAAGTTTCTTGTTTTGTTGTCAAGGGACCGCTTCAGTTTTCAAGGTTGGAATAAACCTCATCGCACCACAGACACGACTGGTAAAAAGGGAATCCCAGCAAATATTGAGATGTTGAATGACAGTGTCAATCAAGACATCCTGTTGTGGTTTAAAAATAGCTCCAAAATGAAAGTTGCCAACGTCCAAGACGATACCTGGCCATCAGGTGGACATTGTCCCTACATCAAAATATGATGATCACAAGAACGGGCCTATTCAGCTCGTCTGTTGAAGTTTATGTACACAGCGTGCATTCAGTAGCTATATACCCCCTAAAAACTATAAAATATGTTTAGTTTTAATACATTGACTATGTCTAAAAATAATAAACTCAGGTTAGTCTCTTAGAGCCAGATCTATCTCCACAGTGCTGTGTCAGTGCTTGGAAAGGACTAGAATCACCATATTACCATTCTGCTATAGGGGAGAAAAACACTGTGGCTTGTTTTTGTTTCTCTAAACCAATCACAATTGTCCGGGGTGGTGCTTAGCCTAGGATACAATGACAGTGCCCTTGCCAAATAGTGTCAGGGGGAATACACACACACACACACAGGACCATTTACGTGCTCATTGTTGGATGTTAGCGCTGCTGCTGTGTTAGCTTGTGCTAACAAGAAAGACCCTCTCTCTTTGTTGACAGTAGCAACAGGAAGTTTGCTGATAGGGCGGGGAGTCGGGATGGTCCAAGTTTAGACCCCCAGTGCAAAAAGGATTGTATTCAGGTATTGTTTGACTGGTGATGTTTCAAGAGATGTGACAAAGCAACTGCGACTGGCTTTGCCAGAAAACAGATCAGCATCAGGCATGAGAGTCCTGAGAGACAGAGTCTGGGTTTTTTCAAGATGCATTCACAAGTTGATTTATTCATTGTAGACCTTCACAACAATTCAAGGAAAGAACAAAGCAGGCATGCCTTAATGCACGATCCAAATCTTTGTCAAAACTTGCCATTTTCAGTCTGTAAGTTGTTAGCGCAGAGGCAAAGGGGATTTGGAAACAGTAACATCCGGAAGGAAGGGAGAATGCTGGCCCAAATAGTCAGCCAGTGGCAGGCTTATAGCCACAGTCTACATCTGGTGAGTCAGACTAGGCCAAGGTTGACTCACATGGGACACAAACCCTGGTCTCCCCAGGCTCTGTATTTTTTATGTATTGATTTATTTTATTTTTTTTACCCACAATGGCCCTTAATACGCCATTAAATTTTTCTGTGTCATATCAATTTCTATTCAATTTTCTTTATAAAGCCCAACAAATGACAATTTTGCCTCAGAGGGCTTCACAACACGACATCCTTCTGTCCTTGGACCCTCACAGTGGGTAAGGAAACGGTCGCCCCAAGAAAACATCTAACAGGAAATAAAAGGTAGAAACCTCAAAATGCTTGGCTGAGGTGGTGTGGGATTAAAGGGACAGAACACCCCCAAATCAAAAATACATATTTTTCCTTTTGAAAATCTCAACACAATGTCTCTTTCTCAAAATCATGACCTTGTTACACAAGTTAATCCACAGACCTTCATGTGAACAGTTTGATATAGGAGTTATTTTCTGTCTGACAAACTTCAACCACCAACTGTATCACCACACAGAAGGAAGTGTGCATCTACTCATGGATGAGTGGCTTGTGCTTATCACACATAGTTAAATGAATACATTTAGATTAAACATCGACTATTCCTTGGGTAAACCAAGGAATATGAAGATGTCACCTTGGCTGCGTCTTCCCTATTTTACGATTTTTTATAGACGATAAAACATTGATAAGACGATAAGACATTGGAATCATCATTAGCAGTTCTCTCCAACGATACAGGGTCAAACTGTATGTTGGACTACACATGCATGAGCTATAAACATGCCTCTCTTACTCTGTAAATGGGGTTGACAACACAGTGAAGGCTAATGTCACTCGTCAGTCTGGGGGAATCTCAAACAAAGTCCCTCTCAGTGTCACTATCTTGTTTCAAGCAGAAAGATGTCAAACCACAGAAGGAGCTATAATCTCGACACCGTTTCTTAGGACCTTTAATTGATTTATGTGCATGTCAGAGTACGACATAGTGAGAAGAAAAACAGTTTTGTATTCAATTTAGCGCACATTAACTGGCCGCTTTCATCTGTCAGTTTCCAAGAAAGAACCTAATTTGGTGTCAACTATAGATGAAATAGAGATAATGTTCTAAAAAAGTTATTTTAGTCACTTGTGTTGAGTTTGTGATCATGTCGTTTATTTTAAGAGAAATGTATAACTTTTTTAATGTGCAGAAATGTGGCGCATGTCTACAGATGTGCTTACAATCCATATTCTGTATGAAGAGTAACATATTCAATGGTTAATGAATTGAAGTTCATAAAGGCAGTCATTAGTTGGAAGGAGATATTGTTTCGAAAATATTTTTGAAATTGCAGACAAGTGAAATATATATTTGCCTGTTTCTCCTTCCATCAGTCCTGCATGTTTTATTTTAATGTATATTAATGTCAGGAGCAGAGTGCACATACACACACATATGCCAGTGTCATCATGTATCGCTGGTACTGAGCACGTGTGTATTTATGTTCTGTATCTATGCCAGCTATGCCGTCTCGACATCTATTGCGCTGCTAATTATAAATGTGTGCTCTACTTGCAGGGATGCATGTCAGCTATGTACAGACACATCACACCTCCCATGCTTCCTTTCTCTGCATAGTTTCCCTCTTTGCTGTCTCTCTCACACACACATGCACATACATGTTCAGTACTATACATAGTGGGTCTAAATCTCCCCAGTTCTTTACAGGCTAAATTCAGAAGCTTTTTGTCAGTCTGTGGCTTGACTTATAACCTCACTTGCTAACCTTCCAAACCCTCCACTGAGTGTTTGAAGGTTTTTCTCCATTACTGATGTGTGTATATTTGGTAGAACAGATTCTTTGGTAGCTAGTTGTTAATAATTCTTTGCCTGACAACTGTCCCAACTCTTGAGTCTCCTGATGTGAGCTAATCTCTCATGGTGTCTTCCCAGGTTACACATTATTGTGCATTCCTGTTGTTTTTGAGAAATATTCAGTAAAATTTCTGGGACTCCGGATCTTGGCATGTATATGATTTACTACGCAGTACATAATGGCAGTCATATTAGATAATATAATTTTTCTCGTATTTTACTTCTTTATCTTTTTATTCCTATTATTCTATTGCACATTTCTTCAGAATCTATCCCTGCAGTCCAGAGTCTGGCCCACCTGGTCATGTCCGTCCAGCGTGTGCACTGAGACTACATGTACACAAAGCCTGTCCTGGACTGATGCCAGAGTGAGACAAACACATACAAACAAAACTGTAACCATTAGAAACAGAGGTCATTCAACAAATAAGATAAAAACACTAAAACACTTGCGATTTATCATTTTATCAGAGTCCAAGTACTCCTAGTATGATTACTTACATAATTTGCAATTCAAATTGTTCAGTGAAGGTTCAGAATATGCCTATTTTACTCATTTTGTTCACTGTGTTATGAGAATACTTACCCCTGTTCACAGAGGACTAATATTACCAGGGGACCTGATGTGATGTAGAAATAACCCCCATGTCTGTGTTTTGTGCGGCCGGATAAGCAAAATCTGTAATTTACTTGAATTTACTGACATTATCCCCCAGATATGATGTACACAGTTTTTTTTGTTTGTTTGTTTGTTTTTTGAATAAATTCAGGTTAAAGAAACAGAACTGATCCTGCCACACACATTCAGCTGTCTCCAAGTCAGAATAATGTTAATCAAATTGGATTTGGCTGTTCAATATGAATATTGTATATCAGGATATTCAGGGTTCAGGGCAAGCTAATTTATATGGAGTTAGATTTGTGTCTTTATTACATGCAAGAAAATAAATGATATGAGAGGGGTGAGGATCATCTTGGGACTCGAATTCAACTGAATCATTCATCATCTGTGTCATCATCTTACCCAAACATTGGAGTCTCCGCTCCCAAATAATGCAGCGCATCTATGCCAGTGAATCCACCATGGTGGATGAATGATTCAGTTGAATTTGACTCCCAAGACGATCCTCACCCAGCTGTCATTTTGATTGAGACTGGCCAATAGGAACGTGGCCCCGCCCATGACATTATTTTCGCAGCGAAAGCAACATCCTGACACGAGAGCAAAGACTTAGGTTTTGAGAGAGAGAAGAAAAATGTTTTGAGAGAAACCATTTTTTTTTTTGTGAGAAAATGTTTTCATACTGATAGCAAAAAAATAATATTTGAGAGTAAAAAAAGTTTTTTGAGAGAGTTTTTTTTTTCTTTTCTCGGAAATCATTTTTTTTTAAATCTCAAATTATTTTTTTTATATTCTAAGACAAAATACTTTCTCTAAAAACTTTTTTTAGTCTCAAATATTATTATTTTTTGCTATCAGTGTGAAAACTTTTTCTCTCAAATATTTTTTTTCTCTCAAACATTTTTTTCTCTCATATCATTTATTTTCTCGCATGTAATAAAGACACAAATCTAACTCCATAATTTATGCTAACTATGTTGATGACAGATCAGAAAATTGCAACAACATTTTTGCTGACACTAGATGTCAAACAAAAGCCAGAAACTGTATTGTATTAAGTTGCTGTTAGCTGTAAATTCACCACTTCTAAGCAGAAGATAATGCTATCTTGGAGCCCAACTAGGCAAAGCCTCTCTTCCTCTGGGCAGCTGCCTCCGTCTTACTCAGACTCATCCTGGGTCTGGGTCTGCAGCTGCCTGTACCAGAGAGCAGTGTGACAGCGAGAGGAGAGCTCACTCTGCAGCTAAATCTGGGGACCAAAACATGTGGAAGAAAAAAAAGGATTGTTTGGTGTGAAGAGTCTCAGTGACTGAGAGGTCTCCAGTTGATGATTCGAATCGTCAGCTTTCAGGGGGCAGCTCTGGGCACATGCCATCCTTTTTGCCATCTTTTGAGATTCTGCGTTTTAGATGGATTTGATCTGTCTCTTTCTGTGAACAGGTGTCCATACTGTGGAGCCAGATGAGACGCCTGCACCCAAAATGCTGTAAAAACTTTCATAAACTAGAGCACTCGATTTCCCTCCATGTTATTATTTTATACACTTCGCTTCAACCGATCACCACCAAAATTTTATCATCTGTTCCTTGTCCCATTGTCAACCTTTCCTGACAATTTCATCAAAATCTGTTGAGAACGTTTCGAGTTATTTTGCAGACAAACAGACAAACATACCAACGCCGGCAAAAACATAACCTCCTTGGCGGAGGTCATAATTGCTACTGCATCCTCCATAATTTTGTAACCGTGAGAGAGGCAGAAAAGAGACTTGGAGAAAACAAAAAACCTGAATATGACCCCAAGTCACTGAGATGCCGGTTTGCATGAGACTATTATTATCGCTTGACCTCTGTGTTTGGCACAATATGTTAATGTTCTTACTTGACGACTATGGACGTGGCAGATTCACACAGGATCAAGATAGATGACCTCTGCAGTTATTACAAATAACTTTAGGTCCCCAGGTAATACTAGTCCCCTGCAAATATGGCTTCGGTCTATATTGCTCCTGGACAAGAGAGAGGGAAAAATCATCTCTTAAATAGCACACATTCTGTGTCAGGGTACTCATTCAGGACTTTGTTGAGGTAGGACAGCTATGTCATCATTCCTTTAATCCCCCTCTGCCCCTTTCCGTTTCTGTGGCTGAGGTAATATGAGTCCAGCATAGCTGCCCAGTGTTTCCCTCATTACAGGGTGCTATCTCAAGCAAAATACCAGTCACATATAAATACACAGGATACATTCAGAACATATTAAAAAAAAGGATTAAGATTTATAGATACAGTCAGTGATGTATTCTGCTCTTTTGTCTCGTTTTGTCACCATAAGAAGCTCAAATCTTACTATCTATAAGTCTCCTCTGCACTGATATATTCAAGGGTTTCCCATATGGTATGAAGATAACAGATTAAACAGATGAAGGTGGTGGGAAAAATAGCAGGTGATAAGATCTGAACCTCTTTGACCAGCACATTAGTCCACTACAGAGGGATAATATTTTAGAGGGCTGTATATTATTAATACACTGGTACACAAGGCTGGAGCCGATGAAGAGGTGTACTGTAGGTGGGGGGCATAGAGGACGCATGGCACCCAGGACAGCTGTCTTGAGCCCAAGGGGGCCCATTCAGGATTACCAATCATTAATCACAGAGGAGTTATTTTCATAAGTCGTAAATAGGACCCATACAAATGAACTTTTCCTTCACTATGTGGGAAAACTTACAGCGGCCCCGCTCTTATATATGGCCTCTGCTCCCTGGCGCCAGTCAGTCCAGAGTGATGCCTTCTTCTGGCCTGGCAGCTGGCTGTACGCATGGACAGACAGACAGACAGACAGACAGACACATGACTGGGCTGTGACAGACTGAGTAGTAGTCTCGTTGTCCCTGTTTAGCTCCTACTCTTCTTCCTCGTCGGTAGCTTTTAACAACTATTTTTGTATCTGTGTCGGCTTTGCACTTCTGGAAGCTCGACACCCCGCCACCCCAACCCCACCCACCCACTCACATATATACGTCATGGGGATTGTTTTGCTTCAAGAAAGAGGCTTATCATCTGAAGTATGCGCTCCACTATGACCATGCATCATTTAATATGGACATTATGATGTAAAAGATAAAAGAATCAACATTTTTTATGATAAACATTTTGTATGTCTCTCCACCTTTATTTTAAGGCATTCTAAAATTGCATTTTTGCCATTTTTTCCCTGTTTTAACCCTTTGAAACCTGGAGTGACATCACTTTCTTTGTGCTGCTTTCAGACACCTTTCACAAGTATTTCAATCTTTGAACCCCGAGCAAATTGGTGTGATTTCTTTCACAAACATGTGGAAGAAATGTCCCACAAATTGCAAAAAATTAATAGATTTGGAAATTATTTAATAAATTGTGGAAAAAGGAAAAAAAAAAAAAACAGGGAAAAAAATTATTTATAATTATTATTATTACATTTTGAATTTATTTTACAGAATTTTTTTTAAATAAGTTTTAAGCACTTTTTTCCAGGTCATTTTCTTGTTTGTTTGTTTTTAACTTTCTTTCTGTCTCTTTTTTTTTAACTTATTTTCTTGTTTTTAATTTTCTCTTTATATTAATTTATTGCAATAATTTGGGTCATTTTTTTCCTTTGTTGCCCACTGTTTTTACAAAAAGAGCCCTTTTGAATGTCAGAGCCCACCAATATTAGGTTTTTAATTTTGTCTTCCTTTTATGTTTATCAATCATGTATTTGTTTGTAGCATGACATTGAAATGTAGAAGAAAAACAAATCATTCACTGTTTTTGAAAAGGGAACAAGGCGATATCAATTTTAATAGTCAATTGCATAGCAACCTTTTTTTAAAGGACATGCAGAGTGTTCAGCCGAAACAACCTTCTGTTGAAAAAAAAACGCAAGGACACGTTAAGGGAGTGTTGTGTCAGGCAGGTGCAGGTGTGAAATGTGATCTAGGGACCTCGCTTTAAAAAATAGATCATTTTATTAGATGCCAAAACATTCAGTTTACAATGCCATGAAGAAGGATGTTACAACCCTGGATGCTTTATTTAAGGAGATATTCATATTTCCAACTATCTCAGATGCAGGTGTGTTGGAAGGTATCACTGGAGTCTAGAGAAAAGAAGCTTCTGCACACTGCTCTCATTTAGCATCACAATTTATTGGTGTTACTAATGTTTCGGTCTCTCTGGACTTTTTTAAGACAGTTTTACACAATTCTTACATCACTGATATTGAATTAATAGTGCTCAACCTATTTTGAGTGCACAGGTGTGGCACAGTTAATTTCCTGTGGGAGTGTCTCTCAATAACTGACAGCGACATCTGAACCACCTGTCACACTATATTCCACATATGAAGGAGAGAAAAGAAAAACATGGACCATGGCTGATCTTATGAATAAACACATCGGCCCTGCAGCTTTCATAAATCAAAATTGTATCTTGAGTGTATCATAAGTGGGTCTGTAACATCCCAAGATTCCTTATAGCATGACATGCCATGTTATCTTGTTTCCAGTATGTTTCTCTTCTATTGAGTATTTCTTTAATGTTATCAATCCCTGGATGCAACTCTGGGTGTTGACAATCATTTTATCCTCCACCTCCATTTCATCCTTCAGTTTGGATTTTTACTGTAAAAAGAGTTTTACTGTAAAAAATAAGGCGGCACGGTGCTGCAGTGGTTAGCATTGTCAAACCCCGGGGTGGGGGAGCCCTTCTGTGCAGAGTTTGCATGTTCTCCTTGTGTCAGCGTGGGTACTCCAGCTTCCTCCCACAGTCCAAAGACATGCAGGTTAATTGGTGACTGTAAATTGTCCGTAGGTGTGAATGCGAATTGTTGTCTGTCTCTGTGTGTCAGCCCTGTGATAGTCTGGTGACCTGTCCAGGGTGAACCCCGCCCCTTGCCCAGTGTCAGCTAGGATAGGCTCAAAACCCCCGGACTCCCAACAGGATAAGCGGCTACGGAAAACAAACGAACGAATAAATGAATGTAAAAAAATAAATTACACAACTGCCAGGAAGTTTAAGATGGATACGTTCGGAGAAGTCTGAAGATGCTGAATTTGAAGAATGTTTACTGATCGAGGAGGTCAAGCTTAGAACCGTAGACTGTATCACAAGGATAGACGACATAACAGCTCCTAAAAGTTAAACCAAAACACCTTGAACGCCCCCTGGTGGCTGGCTGCAGTATCGGGAATAAGCCCCGCCCCTTCCAAGTACACGTCAGATAAATTTTTCCCAAAGATGGTTTCAGTCATTTTGAGTCGTTCTTATTGTGCTGATCTTTGTTCAAATGTTGTTTTTCAGATACGTTGGGTTTTAAGTAGTTATTTGATGCTATAAAAAGGGAGTTTGATGTCATGATTGACAGCTGTGTGTTCCAATCGGTGTGCTCGTGATTGAGTCAGGGCATTGGCATTGAGTCAGACAGGTGTATAGGTATAGAGAGGAACTCAGTGCCGCAACTCCACCGGCCGATCACCACCGCTTAGACTGTGGCTCCAAATGAAGTCACCAGCACAACATGGCAGCGGCCATATCCAGGATATATAAAGTCTCTGTGTGACACCTGTATCCCTCTGTGTACTGTTGGGGAGTTGATAAATCATTTCATTGAAATCTCAGGAAGTAATGTTATCAGCATGTGAAGCACACATTGTTTCTGCTCTATTGTTGCACGCATGCTGAAAACTAACATTCGCTTGATGTATTTAAGACTGTCAGCCGAGCACATGTGATACGTGATGACCCAGGACCCCATTCAGTAGCACAAACATGTAGACCTAATTATAAAGGAACATAATGGTGTCCCACTCCCACAACTAGGTTACTACTTTTGCCTCTCTAAGCTGACGATTTTATCTGAAATTTTCTTTCCTTTTAATAATGGTTAAATTATTTAGAACAGTAATATGATCCTGCTTTGCATATACAGACTAAAGTATGATTTATATTTGTAGAAGCATGTGCAGCTATTCTGTACTGTACTGTGCACACAAACTTAAATTAGTTGAAGTATTTTTGCAAATCCTGTCGGAGAGCTGGACTGTTTATTTCCCTGTTCCTGATTCTTTGATACTGAAAAACACTCCAGCTGCATCAAAGAAGAGATAAGAGCTGTGTGTGTGTGTGTGTGTGTGTGTGTGTGTGTGTGTGTGTGTGTGTGTGTGTGTCAGAGTCTACATGTGCATGTCTGAATCTTGTACAGCCTGATTTTAGCCTGCCTGGCTGGTCACAGGTAATCTGCCCTGGAGCTCACACACACACACACATCTATGTACATCTGGCCACAACGCAAGTTCTTATCTTTTTCCCCTGATGCTGCTCTGTCCAGCACATGGAAGACAGTGATAGCATCAAGCCTCTGGTTCAGATAATTACTCACACACACACACACACACCCACACACACACAAGCAGAAATAATGCATGTACGCATATGTGTGTGTTCGAGCTCCCTTTTCTCTGACGAACTAACACTTTTGCTCCTGAACACACACGTCTGTGACTGGCATCATTTCCTCTGACCTAATTTTCATGAGAAAACAAAATCACTGGCATGACGTACTCTAAATTAAGCTAAAAAAAAAAAAAAGAAACAGATTCATTATTGACTATTCAGGAACATCTGTGTGTAGCCTCTTTAACCTCGTGGCTCCCAGTATGGCCAGTATGAAGGCCAAAAGCTGATGGATGAATGCCTTTTTTTGTTGTTGAAAATAGTTTTGGTTTTTGGTTAATTTCCAACGAACTGATGGAGGGACTGCATTTTCCAAAATGATCTTCATGGTTTTCAACCCTCTGAAGTGTTTAACGTTTTGTGTATTCTGTGAAGAAAGAAGAGGTTGTTGTCAGTGATTGATTCACAGAGCGAAGACGTCTTTGTAATGAAAGACTGTGACTGTCTGCTGCTCTTAGCTCCAGATCAAAAGATTGCCTCCGCTGTGGTTTACTAGGCACTTTGCCGTCTTTTCTCCTGTGAACTCCTGTGTGTGCGGATGTGTGTGTGTGTGTGTGTGTGTGTGTTGCCAGTTCAGACCTGCCCTAGGTTTAATTAGAACTGTGAGTCAAAGCCAACTCACGTGTGGTCAGAGGAGCAATCAAACACTAGTAGGGCCCCGTGGGCACACACACAAACACATGCACGCATATAGGCATGCGCACACACACACACACACACACACACACACAGACACGCGGACACTCACATGTAACGAACACCCTTCAAGAGAATAAAAATTATGAAATCAGAACAGTTTCTCGTTTTGTTTTTCCGCTCCCAGAAGGGACTGACAGCAAGTAATATTCAAATTAGACAATCTTTATGAGGCAGCAAGCCCTGACAGACACACACACACACACACACACACACACACACACACACACACAAACACACAGCTTCTGAAGTTGATCTGTTATTGCCATTTGGTTAGTTGCACGCTCAAAACGGTTCATTAGGTAGAGGTTATACTGGTCACACACACACACACACACACACACACACACACAATAATGCCTCACCAGAGGCAACTGAACTTAATTCGAGGCTTCAAGCTGTTAGTGATTTGATTTTATATTTAACAGCAATTGTTAGATGAAGAACTAAGTCATCATCCTCAGTATGGTCATACTGATTAAAAAAAATGTTTACAACATCATACTTAATCATTTAGAGGATGATTCAAAGCTACATGTCTTCACTATGTTTCAGTTTTTAGTTAAGTTTGCGACATTTTTATATGTTTTTTAACACGTATGAGGAACTTGTGTTACAAAACACTTGTGTGACTCAGAAAATGTGTTGATAACCCTCTGTAGTGTACAGGAAATGTGTCAGAGGGAAATGAAGGCCGGGGGGGGGGGGGGGGGGGGCTACAGCGGGAGAGAGGAAGAGGGAGATGGGGACTGACAGATAAAGTGAGAGAAAGAACAGGAGACCATCCAAGCTTCTAAAAAGAGACGAGGAGTCAGGAGTGAGGGGATGTGTTGGCTGTTTGGCAAAGAAGGTTTAAGAGGAGCACCTGAAAAGTGTGAGCGATTCGTTCTGAGAAATTCAGTGAACACTTCAGAGAAAGGCAGATAAGAGTTGTGCCAGCAGTCCTGAGAGAGTTAAAAAAAAGGCTAAATATTTAAAGTTAAGGACACAGAGGGAGAGCTGTCCTGAAAAAGAGGGCGAGCAGTCAGCCGGTGTCTCGGGAGAAACAACAGGACCCAGCTGTTGCTCTGCAGGCCACCACACCCAGCCGAGAGAGACTCCATTTGTTGTTGTAGCTGGCCTTTATGGCTCTGAGAGAGAAGAGGGAGAAAGAGGAGGTGGCGGTGGTGGTGGTAGCAGAGTCAGACCGACTTAGAGTCACGCTCCCGAAAAGTAGGAAAGAGGAGTGACGGTCCAGCTTTAATTAGGAAATAGGAAGAGTGGCGAAAAGAAGGGAGGATGCTGCATCACTTCCTGGTTTGGCGTTTCTCTGTTATGAGGTTTTGTTCCAAGGTTTGTTATCTGGGCCGAGCGTTGCGAGTGTCGGTGCTTTGTTTGATTACCCCGAGACTCTGGAGTTTATAAAAACACAGCCAGAGGACGTGACCTCAGCTGGGACCTACACACTAACTCTGTTCCCACCAGAGCTCCTCTAAACCTTCTCTTACCTCTTCTAACCAGTGTCAAACCACTTTCACTCCCACCCATGTCACCCGTCACTCTCCCTCTGACGTCCCTTCACTACGCCTATCTCCAATCTTCAGTAAAGAGTATGTGGCTGTATCATACCATAAACTATCACTTCACAAAACTGAAAGCAGTGTTCATACCCTGTGCAAGTGATGAATCACATTTAATTAGCTTTTGGTGAACCACAGTGGCAACACAAATACAGCACAAAAGGTAATTATGTTTCTATACTAATATAATGAAGTGTTGGCTAATTATTAAAAACACACTCAACAGTTTCATGAAACAAAACCAACATAAATTGATCCCATTAAGGTACACCTTGCTAGTGCCAGGTTGGACCCCTTTTGTCTTAACTACCTTAATTCTTGGTGTCATAGATTCAACAAGGTGCTGGAAACATTCCTCAGAGATTTTGCTCCATATTGACATGATAGCATCACACAGTTGCTGCAGATTTGTCAGCTGCACATCCATGATGCGAATCTTCCGTTCCACCACATCCCAAAGGTGCTCTATTGGATTGAGATCTGGTGACTGTGGAGGCCATTGGAGTACAGTGAACTCATTGTCATGTTCAAGAATCCAGTTTGAGATGATTTGAGCTTTGTGACATGGTGCGTTATCCTGCTGGAAGTAGCCATCAGCAGATGGGTACACTGTGGTCATAAAGGGATGGACACGGTCAGCAACAATACTCAGGTAGGCTGTGGTGTTTAAACAATGCTCACACCACCAACACCAGCCTGAACCGTTGATACAAGGCAGGATGGATCCACGCGTTCATGTTGTTTACTCCAAATTCTGACCCTAGCAGAAATCGATACTCAAAGTGGCACCTGGTGTGGTCTTCTGCTGCTGTAGCCCATCTGCTTCAAGGTTGGACGTGTTGTTGGTTCAGAGATGGTCTTCTGCAGACCTTGGTTGTAATGAGTGGTTATTTGAGTTCCTGTTGCCTTTCTATCATCTTGAACCAGTCTGGCCATTCTCCTCTGACCTCTGACATCAACAAGGCATTTTCACCCAGAGAACTGCTGCTCACTGGATATTTTCTCTTTTTCGGACCATCCTCTGTAAACCCTAAAGGTGGTTGTGTGTGAATATCCCACTAGATCAGTGGTTTACTGAGTTGCTGCCACATGGCTGATTAGCTATTTGTGCTAAGAAGCAGTTGAACAGGTGTACCTCATAAAGTAGCCCCTGTTTGAATAATATTTTCAAAAACCTACAGTGCCCAGCTTTTTTTTACTGAGCCTTTTTATGAAGGAAAGATAAAACTCAGGCTCAGGTCCTGTTATTTAAAGTTTAAATGGCCTTTTCAGAGTCTGAACTCAGTACTATATTAGCATTTTTTCAGGGGTATATCCCGCCCTAAGAGGCCAGTATACTCAGAGTTCCTTGTCGGATGATCGAATAGCTTCAAGGCACATCCACACTAATACATTTTCATTTTGAAACAACATTTAAAAATGAAAATAATCTCTGTACACCTAAGTGTCTTAGCACCATTTAAAGTCTACTCTGCAGTTGGTTTCTTAGTTATAGAAAATGCTACAGAGATGGCGAAAACTAAGACCAGAGATTTTTTTTTTGCTTGGACCAATGATGAGGTGAAACTGTTACTGAAAATAACACATGAGAATAGGCCGGTCAAGGTGTCAGAAAGCAGATTGAGAGTGGTTGCAAAGCAAATACAGGAACATATTAAAGCTGTACCAAGAGCATTATCCACACCGGAGAAAGCCCTGGCGATGGGAAAGCAGTAACCACACAAGAAAGACGAAATCACAAAAGGTACATTATGTTTTTGGCTAAAAAGACTAAAAGACAATCCTGGACTTTTCAAACTGAAACAGGGTCAGCAGCAGTGTTTTCAAGGAGGAGGAAATGTTCAGCCGTTTCTTTAATTTTATGAAACTGACAAGTCGACACCGACACCCACTTCTCTGTGATTTGATTTCTGATGCCTTGCCATGCCATGTTTCCACTATGTGTCTACAGCCTGTATCTACGAATATGACATATCACTGTCAGGCCACAAAATTAAAAGCCCAGTTCCAATCTCTTTTTAGCTGATAAATCACATTTGCTTTTCTAAAAGCGCCATGTTCAATAGTGCAAACAATCAATCCCTAGTATGTGATAGGTATTAAGTAAGACTTTAATGAGAAATAGCTGAGTGTTCGGAGAAGTTCGGAAACAAACTAAACAGGTGTGGATTATGTGGAATACAAATATGCAGCGCCATAATGTGGTATCAGGCATTTTTTATGATTTCTATGAAGTCACGGTGCATTTAGTTTTAAATGTGGGTGTTTGGGTCAGGTTTGTATGTAACCCAGAGGATAGGACATGTGCTGCTGAGAGGGCAGGTTAGGTTAGTAGGTGACCCTCCTCTTCCTGTTTCCACCCATCTCCTCTTCCTCTTCCTGTCTCAAGGCTCACTGAATACGTGTACTCACACTCACACATACACACACCCCGCCATATTCAGCCTGTGACCTGTTCACTGTGTTCCCCCCTGAGAGCTGTAGGCCTGGAACAAAGAGGACACAAGAGAGAACGCAGAGGACCGCTGCAGGAAATGGAAGAGTACAAAATGATCATTTAAAACACAGGAGGGGAAAATGCTACCTAAATCTGTGTGATCTCGGGCCAGACATACTGTAGTACAAGTGAGGAGACATTCACTGCGGAAAAAGTTTAGATTTGGCTCGCTGAGTTTACCTCAACCCCGAGAAATAGCTGGTGTGACATGACAGGCTTCTATGTCATGTAGAGGTTTGAGTTATTGAGGCTTTGATTTGTTGAACTCAGATTACAATGTTTTTTGGCAGGAAAAGGAACATGAAGTGCAATTTTGGGCTCTATGGGATCAAAATAGAGACGCTGCCCCTCAGGCGAGGCCACACATTATGAATGTTAAACCAATCATACTGTAGCTTTGTTTTGGCGTCGCGACTGATCGGACCAAGATGGACGGAGTCTGTTCCTGTCTTGGCGCATTTATAAGAGTATTTGTGTATGTTTGTGGAAATAGTTGTCGTGTGTGGGATCTTAAACAATTTTCCTAGTTGAGGTGACTCTCTCTCTACGTCCAAATCAGACACACCTACAGCTTCGAATCTGGATCGCACAGTCCCAACATCTTGTATCCACTGACGCATCTGGAACTACTTTATCAAATGAGTGTTTTTACTGCCAAGCAATATTAGCCAAATCTCTGCTTATTGTGTGGAATTGTATACGCTGCCTGGAGACATTACTTTATTAAACAGAAGGCATTAGGAGCTTTAGAGTCCTTCAGTAGTATGTTTTTACTGTCTGATACCCTCAAGTGGTAATGACTAGAACATGAAGGCCCGATAAAGCAGCGCACAAACAACATGACAGCACTCCTCACGTGGGCTCCGACATGTGGGCCTCTGAAAGGGTCACAATGGGGATGTTTTACAGATTAGTCACACTGAAGATGAAAAAGTGAGATGAAATAAACCACAAGTGTTTGTTTTGAAAGCAGTTGTTGTGGTCGTCATCACAAACACTTGGTGTTAGTAGAACTGGTGTCTTTGGTGGGTTTTCTTAAATTAAAAACAAAATAAAAAACTAAAGGAAAATAGGTGCTTTTCATTAGTGACAGACCGTCCCCCCTGGGTGTCTGCTACATTCTGCCTCGCAGAGAAAATGCATTGAAATGACATCAGTTGGGTCGTGCTGTATTGTGGACTCCATCACTAATGAGCAGGGTGTATGTTAGGACTGCATAGCATAAATTCCTACATACAGCATGTAGCACAGGATTGCAGTAAAGCTGGGTTATCCACCATTCATAGTTTCCATCTGATATGTTCTGATTTTAACCCCTTACTTTACTTCAGTATACTTTCACATTGCCCTAAACTACATATTGTACACATAAGATTAGCATCTGCTATATTAATCAGCCTTTTCTATTGTCTGATTTATTCGATATTAAAGTACGGTGGCTGACAAGGACAAATGCTCAAAGACGGCACCAAAACATTTCCATCAGGAGAACATGTTGCAGCTTCAGAAACAATGCCAACTCAAAAACACATCCAAACATCAAAAACAAATACAACAACAGAAACGTGCTGCAGAAAGCCAAACAAATACATCAATTACAAACATGTTGCAAATAAGGAAATGATGCAAAGTTAATGCAACAGAAAAGCACTGCATATCCAGTCAACACAATGGAAGTTCACCAGGCCTCAAGCTAGCATTAGGCTCATGCCAACACTTTTATTATATCATAAAAGACTAAGGCAAGATGTTAAAAAGAATTTTCTATCCTTTTATGTCGCCTCTTTACTCCACTTTTCTTCCCGCTTTCGTCTGGTCTCTCTGGGATTGAAAATCAAGCTGTTCACCTTAGTGCTCCCCCTTAGACGCCTGGAGAACTTTCATAGTGTTGACTGGACTGGTGTTGACTGCAGCGGTTTTGCGGGTTGTATGTTTTTGACTTTTTGACTTTTTGACTTATTAGTTTTGGCTTTCTGCTGCACGTTTTTGTCATATGCAGCACTTTTCCGTTGCTGTAGTTGTTTTGGATTTTTGTATGTGTTTTTGAATCACAGACAGTATAAATAGCGGACATAGCTCACATTACATCACCCATTGGTTTGTGGACTCCTGTTTTGAGCATTTCAGCCATTGCCATCTTGGTTTTCAGAAGTGACCATATTTTGGCAGGAGGATGGAGCTGTGACGGAGTGAGGGGTGGATCTGACTGAATTCCCTTTTACACTGCCAGATTTTTGGCAAATGTTGGGCCGTTTTGACAGCAAGCTGCAAGTGACACACATTAGCAAGTTGATCCAAGGTGGACAATTTTCCACCTCATAGCGGAACCCTTTTTGGCTTAAAAAGAATGAGGCGGCCTTCCCCCATGGTAGGGTCTGTTGATGACTTGTGGGAGGAGCTGTTGATGACGCCACACGTGCGACCCACTGGCAGTGGATACACAGGAAACAGCTGATAGCAGGAATGAGCAGCTAGTAGCAAGAGGGAAACACAAACCTGACAGACACTGTAAAGATGAGCAACTGAGGAGACAAGGAATTGCGCGCCCTCCATGCCCTCATAAACTAATAGGCCATTAACCGGCAAATGACAGGGATGGTGAAGGACGGGCCAACTTATAAGAGAATCGCCGAAGGACTGACCAGCCGCGCCTTCCCTCGAAGCACGTCACTGTTAACGGCACACGCTGAGCTACAGGTTTTGTTACTTGCTCACGCCCCCCATTGCCCCGAAAAAGGCACATTCTGTATGAACAAAAGTAGGTAGGTGGCATTTCGCTGCAAGCTGAAAGAAGACTGATTGGGCTTTCCTGCAAATTTGTACAATTCCTATTTGAAATGGGCTTGAGAAACTGAGGACAGCCTGTCACTCAAAGTGGCCCTTAATTTTGTGTAACTTTAAGACTTAATTAATTGTAAACAGGTGAGTTATATGAACAGGCACTCCCCCTACAGTTGTCATGAAGGGGAAAATTAGCTATAGATACAAAAAAACATGTTTGTACCAGGCTGTAAACATGTTTATTTCTGCTGTTAAGTTAGCCATTTTAACATGGGGGGTCTATGGTGATTGACTCATTTCTGGAGCCAGCCCCAGCCATTCAAAGAACTGCAGTTTTTGGCACTTCCATGCTGGCTTCAGTTTTCAGCTCCGGAGGTTACCGTTTGTTTTGAATTGGCATCCTCTCTTAAGCTGCAGCACGTTTCTCCCTAGTGGAATTGTTTTGTGGCTGTGGTAGTGCATTTGCTCTTGTCAGCCACCATACTTAAATCCCAACCCCGAACAGGCTGATTAAAACAGCAGATGTTAATCTTCTGTGTACAACATGTACGTCGGTATGTCAGCCACTGTATTTAAGGCATGTGTTCATACTCAATCGATGACATAGAAACATTTACAACTTAATTTTCAACAAGCTCAGTTTAGGACAGCCATGCCCGACCTCAGAGTTGCAGACTGGATGTGTCTGATTTCAGTCATTTGAATTTACCACCCAGAAACCAAGTTGAGTGCCTGCACAGGACGAGTCTGAATATGGCAAACCTTCTCCACCAGTCCTTGATTTAATGATGGCTTTTAAGCCTCTCTAAATGCAGCCCACACTATCCTGATGTCAGAGTGCAGAGGCCGACATGCTTTTATAGGTTTTTTTAATTGTAAATTCATGACTGCTTGTTGCTTAATTTTGCAACATAAGGACAGACGTGACAAATGAAAGGCAGAGAGTGCAGGAACAATAAATGATGCCTCCATACAGGGGCTAAGAGATTAGTTTTAGTATTTCATTCTCTCTGTTTCTCTCTGGCTCTCACTATGAGGCCCTCATAAGTCTGAGACACAGACACTCAGGTCACGGCCTCTTTTATTTTCCTGACTTTGTAAGCGATTTGACCTTTTACCTTTTCGCCCTACTTTACACCGCCTCTCTACCGGTGAAACCACCACGCTGCAGATTCCCGCCACATTGTGCAGGAATGTCTGAGGGGAATTCAGGAATGTAGTTGAGAATGCAGTGTGCTGCAGCAGCAGTTGGAGTTACGTTTGGGCCACATGAGGTCATTTTCTCTGCTTAAAGTGGGTATGCACATGCACTCATCAGCGTCCTTGTACATTTGATGCATATGCCTGCACATATGTGTCTGTGATCATTTAAGTGTGTTCCTGGAAGAGGGCACAGAATAGGTTTTAACACTCTTAATCCTAGTTGATCTTTTTACTGGAACATGACACACTGTCTTCCCAAACTAAGATTAAGTCTGAATATTTATTTAACCAATTACATTTCCTGCAATAAATTGTGCAAGAGCCATAATAGATCAGAAATGGAAACCCACTGAATAATTTGGGACTTTAAATAGACTGGTTACCAGCCTGTTGTGCAACCCATGAAAACAAAAAGACTGTTCTCTCATTTTAGAGTGTCCCAGAACTTTATGACCTTTTTTCCCGCTGATTATCTTTCCATGTTTTCTTGACAGTTATTGTACCATCCTCAGACAGACCGTGGCTTAAAAACAGTGTCAGTGTTAATGCATGAACAGCAGCATTAAACCCTTTACACACATGGATGCCTATAAGATACAAATTCACACTATATCCTCTTCTTCAGTTACAACTTGGGCGGATGCACAGCCTCCTGCAAGATGAATGGAAGAATATTAATAATAACCAAATGATGTAATATTTTAAAGAGATCAGTAGAGATGGCGGCACCAGGGCACACGGAGGATGCCAAGATATTATATAAATGAGTAAATCTGCTGAGCTCGGAGGCCCAACGGAGCCAGCGTCGCACACGTACTGAGATAAAAATGGATCAGTGAGATCTGCTGTTTTGTGGAGCCTCATACAGTAACCCTGACGGGCCTCCTACAATACTCCAGATAACATACAGCACTTCAATCCTGCTGACAGGTGCTGCTTCAGCTGGACAGCGTGTCGCAGGACAGGTTCTATCTCCAGCAGCTCTGTTCTGCTGCCTTGCACAGTTACTCCCGGTAATTGACTGAACACCAGAAAATATATGCATGTTTTGCATTACTGCTATTAAGTATAGTCTGTTGGAAACTCTGAGGCTATGCTTAAGCTCGGTAGCACTAGCTAAATGCTAACATCAGCATTATAGAAGTATAAATAGAACCGGATACAGCGTTGGTGGTGGGCCCCGTTCATTCCTCTGAAAGTTGCTCATTGGCTCATAAACCACGGATCTTACTCATTGTGGGGCCCACAGAGCAAGCGCAGTAGAGACTTACGAGGCCAAGCAGCTAACCTCTGCTAGCTGAGCAGCTAACCTGCAGTTTTGCACCCCACTAATTCGAGTGGGAATAAAAAGATTTGATCATGCACCTCTTTTAGACTTTAGAAACGTTACTGGATCAAATGAACAAAATCCCAATAAAGAAAGGAGTCCTTTCTCAGGGGGTGTTACACTCAAAAATATTTGTCTACTGATTTACAGACATCTCTTTCACAATGTAAGCCACTTAGGGCCCCATGGCATCATCACTTTCAGTAATGAGTGGATCTTCAAGCATTTAAAAATATATATTAATTTCGACTGGGTTATGTGAACTGTATGTATCCCAATCCTCACTCTGAGAAAAAAAAAAAGCATTGCAGAGCATCGTTCCTGTGGGCTACGGCAACACTTAACCCCTGAGCTTGCCTAGACGGACTCTTTGCACAAACTCTCTATTTTTAATTATCCCATGGAAAGAGACTTTCACTCCAGCCTGTTCTGTTGTGTTCTAAAAAATGTCGGCGTTCAGCCTCGTTCTGTGGACGATAAACGAGGTGCAGGCTGAAAAAGGAGGAAGTACAGTGAGTGCTGGACGGAGCATTGAGTGACAACAAAGCTATCCACATTTAAGAGTACTGCACTGGATTAAACGGCTTTTGATTGGTAACTGGGCAGGCTGGTGATGCATGATAGAAGGCGATGTTGCACAGTTTTGTTGTAAAATACATTGTTGTGTGGCTCAGTCCAAGACACTGAGGTATTCAAGCCTCAGTGGAAGATACGATGAAGGGAAACCTCTGTCAAAAGATTGTCTGCCATGTGAACACGACAAAAGTGATGAGATTCGCAATAAATCCAATCTCAAGCAAAATGACTCCTGTAATCCTCCAAGCTCACATTCAACAGATAAAACTAAATCTCTTGCTTTTTTATCTGCCTTACTTTCACACACTATTACATGGTTTAAATCGAGACCTAAGGTTTTTTTTTTTGTTTTTTTTAATGCTGGAAGTTTTTCTTTCTTCTTTTCCCCAGATAAAGGCTCAGGTTCCAGCTCAACCAGATAAAGGTTGTCCCCTCAGTCGCCCCTCAGGTGATTGCAGATCTTATCACGTCTTTTGTACTTCAAAGTGCTGCCGTTTCACAGCTGAATACTTTTCTTCAGAAAGGCTACACCCAAACGGCATTATTTATTTACATCAGCCACCCTGAACCCACAGTTCATTTGTTAGTGTGTGTCTGTAGTGTGCACATGTGGATGAGTGGACAGCATTTTAGCATTATGAGGTCAACACACACTTTATCGTTTTCTTGTTTGGGTAATTTCCAGCTCAGTGTTTCTAGGTATTGTGAGAGTCTCCATGATGAGTGGACTGTGGTTAGCCGGGGCAGAAGGAAAAAAGGACAAGAGGAAAAAGAGTAAAGGAAACTGTGGAGGAAAAAATAGCGTTTTCTCTCCAAACTCATGAAGTTAGTGATGTAAAGGGACATGAGATCTGAAGTGTGAAAGGGTTTGGCAAACACCAAACTGCTCTGAGCAGAGAATATTTAAAAAAAAAAAAAAAAAAACTAGAGTATCCACTTCTTGTATTGACTCCTGAACAAGTTCTTCTCTCTTTGGTGGAGCTGTGTGGGTCATCCTTCCCCTTCTGGGTGTTAAACCTGCCCTCAGGGGGGCTTATGAGAGGGGATGAAAGGGGAAGTATCCCCCCTCATTAACATAAATCATCAAATGCATCCTTCTGGCTAACAGATGTTAGATCATTTGTTAGAGGAAACAAGAATTTCCATAGCTGACACCCCTTTGTGAAGTTTGAACTAATTGCCTGGCGCTGATGTTTCTACACGCTGATAGATTCATCAGGTTTAATTTGTAGATCACAAAGAATGAATTAACACAGTTTCTCTGAAGATGAGGGCTTTCAGGGATCAGACGGTAAAACTGTGGTGTGAAACTATTTGCTTAGATCTGTGTTAACCCCTGAAACGTAATTTTTTGAGTCTCAAACACATTTATTAAAACCGAATGTGATAAACTATCTGCCAAAACTTCAATTTGTGATATGAAGAATCAACAGTTTCTGGACTTGCTCCAAACACAGTGACTGTTTGATCCTTCACCTCTGTGAGAGTCTTAATTCACTGTAGTGCTGAATAAAGCCGTTTTCAGACACACAGCTCATTATGCGCTGTAAATGTGATGGCGGTTTTAATTTAGAAGTCACAATGGCAGTCTCACCACATCAGACCTGATTTCCTGAAGTCTGAATTGAAAGCTACCACAGTACTAGTAAAGGTCACTGTAGCTCAAGGTTAAATACACAGAGAGAGATAAATTGACATCTTATTTTCTTAATCAAAATTATATGATAAAAGTTAGTTATTGAGGACATTCTTCTCAGGTAATCAGTCTATTAGATACAGATAGTTTGTTACCCTTGTATTGCTGACAAAAGACAAAGATTAACCCTCATACACCCACCAGACCCACTCTCCGACACTATATTCTCTATTTTCATTCATGGAAACTGAATGGATTAATGTTTGAAGCTGAAAACAATACAAGAACTGTGACACCTTTTAACACCCATGACGACATCATGTGGTTAGACTCTGTAGCTAATGAAGAAAGGAGTATGAATATGCAACATACTTTCATAGAATGATTCATATAGTATCCTATGGAAAATGCATCTATTACGTCCTTAACCTGCAGTTACGTAATTATTGTAAATCTACAGAGGCTAGGTTTAAGCAATAAAAGTGACTGAGGTCCCGTTTATACGACAACGATTTCAACTGAAAACGGTAAACTTTAGTTGCGTTTTGGCCGATCGTTTACATGACAGCGGCGTTTTGGGTGCCTGAAAACGCAACGTTTTGAAAACGGGTCCAGAGTGCAACTTTTTGGAAATGGCACCATCTCAGTTGTCATGTAAACTTGCAATATGCAGTTCCTCTGAAAACAGAGACTTTTCGCACATGCATATTATGGTTCCAGTCACTAGGCATGCACGACAAAGTCGACGATCACAACAACAATGCCGAGCTCTGTTTGTGGTGCTCACCCTGTTGATTTGAAGTGAAGTGTTACTGTAGCAACTCCACCTTGTCGTCCATCCAGACAAAGTCATCTGTGCATGCTTATGCCATTGTGTCATTGTTTTGGTTTGTAATCACTGCGTTGTAGAGAAAGGCGCTTCAGCGCAGGCGCATGGTGTCATGCGGTGGTGTTGCTTTGCAAATTTACACTGCCACCCATTGGCCTGGTGTGCATACTACAGCGTTTCCAGTAGATTTTGCGGCTCTGTTTGAACGGGGATCATTTCAATAACGTCATCATATAAACGTGGAAGCTTTTCAAAACGCAAAGGACAGACTTTTTCATTTTTAGAGAAACCGTTGTCGTCTACACAGGGCCTGAGGTTAGGTTTAGAAAAAGGAACATGGTGAGGACGTACCTTAAAATGTCTCAAAGTTCACAGGCATCTGAACAGTCTCAGGCAAAAGGTCAGTTTTACATGACCCATCCATCCCCCCAACCTGCCTCCTTACAAGCGCTCAGGACTGCTTCCTTGTTAACCATCGTCAGCACATTGGTCACATGATTGCAGCCTTTCAAAATACTTGGGTGTGTACGACTTGGGTGCATTGCTTTTTGTTGGAAAACACAGTTTCATTGTAACCGGACCGAGACCACCTCTTCAAGAAGGTCTTGGTCTGGTTGTTTTGGAGCGCACCCAGGTGGGATTGCTGTGTTCACACCTGCCCAAACGAATCGTACTTAGAAGGCAAATGAACTTGAGTTTGATTGAACTGAACCAAACGGGGCAGGTGTGAAAGCACCCTCAAGCCCCTTTTACACTGCCAGATTCTCGGCGAATGTTGGGCCGTTTTGCCGGCAAGCTGTGAGCGTTTAGACACACACAGCCAAATTGGCGAGTTGATCTGAGGTGCCCAATTTTCCGTCTCGTAGGGTAGACATATTGGCGGAACCCTTTTAGTTTAAACAGACCGAGGCGGCCTTCCGCAACGGGAGGGGCTGTTGAAGACTTGTGGGAGGAGCTGTTGATGATGCCGCACGTGTGAGCCACTGGATAAACAGGAAACAGCTGATAGCAGGAATTAGCAAGCAGCTAGTAGCAAGAGGGAAACCCCAACCTGAAAGACACTGTAAAGATGAACAACTGGGGGGTCCCTGACTGATGATTTGAATCTTTGATTTTCAAAGTAATTAGAAAATCCAGCGTAAATAAGATGAGCGAGTGTCCCTTTGGCTGCCATGGTCATTAGTTAAAGGTGGAGTTTTTGATTCTGGAGAAAGATTATTAATAATTTGAACTCAGAACCTAAACAAGGAAACCCCTCCCTTTAGTGCTTCATTGGAAACTCCGGTAATATCTCTGATGTTATTTGCGTTTCATTACTAACATGGTGTAGCTCCGTTACTCGTGGGCAGGGACGTGGAAGAACGAGATCAGCTGGCATAGTAGTGTGTAGCTCAGTCCGAGCCACGTTGTTTGTTTCCCATTTACAGAGCCAGGGCTGTGATTTTTTTTTTTTTTTCAGTGCACATACCGAACAGACAGCTGTCAGGAGATATTTACTGAATTTGACAAAAATGTGTATTGAATTAGAATCACACACCGAACCTTTAAGTCTACAGCAGGAAAATAAGCACAGTCTATGAGAACTAAAAACACTCTTATTCATACTTTTCTACTCACTGCTTGGCAGCAGGTGCTAAATTTTACCCAGGAATAGTGACTGTGAATAAAAACATTTGCCTAATGTACACGTCTGAATGCCAAAAAGCCGTCACTATAACATACAGATGAAGCGAACAAGGTTACATTCCCACATCTGAAAAGATGCTTAGTTGCATCATCTCTCCAGTGATCTATCAGTCCACACAGTCTGTTAAGCTTTGTAAAAACTCATATAAACTCTCTCAAAGGAGTGAAACAGAAGTGTAGTCAGACTGGATTTCTCCCTCCTCTCCCTTGACCAGCAGCACACAGTCACTGTTGTATCCAGCAACCATAAACCACGTCACTCTGTGTGGTCCACTAATTGCACATCAGATGGAGCCAGTCTCCATGATGAAAGCTTGACTTTGCCTTTTGTGCTTTGGTGTCAGTTCTAATATGTAAAGCAGATGTGTGTTTAATATCAAAGCCCATCAGTGGTTGTGTAGTGCTGCCTAGTTGAATGGCTTTAGAGGTTGGATTCCCGCTGGGGCCACCCGCACTTAAGGATATATTCCTGTACGTAGGCTCAGTGTTTTGAATCCTGCTTGAAAAAGATAAAGTCCCAATGATCTGAGTTGCTTCTTGGTAAACTGTGATGCCAGACAGCAAATATACTGTAGCTGTGATGTTACTTTTCCAGAAGCTTCGACCGAGGCGCGCAGAATGATAAATATTGCTAAAGACCCTCATGCTGAGGCTTGTGTTGTATTTGTGGGGGAACAATAATCAGCGGCGGCAGAGAGTTGGCTGACTGCACCGGCCTCGGCTTCCAGCTAAAACCTCCTCTATCTGATCAGATCCCAGCCTTGTTTCAACAACTAGCCTGGATTATAGCTGTCATATCAGCCGGAGCCCAACTGATTACAAACACAAACACATTCACACAATGATTACATGCAGCTTACTGTAGGACTTTTATGAAACATCCAGCAATCCTCTTTTTAACCTGCAGTGACTCAAGGTCCTGAAGCGATAAGGCTGCTTCAAAATTAAATGTGTGTTGATGATTGTGTGTCTGCCAATCCCTTTGAGGTGCTGTCATGGTGTGTGTGTGTGTTTGTTGATGTCTGTGTGGTGTGGGGGTCAACCAGTAAAGAGAATTCAAGCAAGGGTTTGAACTAACAACTGGTTTCATTGTTGCTTAGTTAGGTTTCTCAGAGCCCCAGCTGACCTCTTCAAACTTCAAACTAAACCCCATCCCTGGTAATTAATGGGTCCTTGATTTTAGATGGAGGAGGAAAAAAGTTAACTTCTGTCCATTTTTCTGGACGAAATGAAAATCGTCACTGGCAGATTCTATCAGCCGTAGGTAGCTAGCTAATAAAGCTAATGCTAGCTTCATGAGTTGGTTGAAAATACTGTCTCCGGCTGAGTTTCTAATGTTTCAAGCTGATTTATATATTGATTTTCCGTAACCACTTATCATGTTAGGGGTTGCAGGGGGGCTCGAGTCTATCCCAGCTGACACTGGGTGACAGATGGGGTACACCCTGGACTGGGCTGACACACAAGCCCCTTTTACACTGCCAGATTTTCCACGAATGTTGGGCCGTTTTGATGGCAAGCTGCGAGCGTTTAGACACTCAGAGCCGGATTGGCGAGTTGATCTGAGGTGCCCAATTTTCAGCCTCGTAGGGTAGACATATTGGAGGAACTCTTTTAGTTTAAAAAGGCCTTCCACTGGCAGTGGACAAACAGGAAACAGCTGATAGCAGGAATTAGTGAGCAGCTAGTAGCAAGAGGGAAACGCAAACCTGACAGACACTGTAAAGATGTGCAACTGAGGAGACAAGGAATTGCGCGCCGTCCTTGTCCTCGCAAACGAAGAGGCCATTAACCGTCAGATGACGGGAACGGTGATCAACGGGCCAACTTATGAGAGAATCACCGAAGGACTGACCAGCCGCGGCTTCCCTCTGAGCATGTCACTGTTTACTTCACATGCTGAGCTACACATTTTGTTACTTGCTCACGCCCCCCATTGCCCCGAAAAAGGCGCATTCTGTAGAAACAAAAGTAGGCAGGCGGCATTTTGCCGCACTCCCCGATTTAGTTTTTATACTGCTAACGCTGAAAGAAGACTGATTGGGCTTTCCTGCAAATTTCCACAATTCCTATCTAAAAAGGGCTATAGAGACAGACAACCATTCCCACTCACATTCACATCTCCGGACAATTTAGAGCCACCAATTCACCTAGCCTGCATGTCTTTGGACTGTGGGAGGAAGCCAGAGAACCTGGAGAAAACCCATGCTGACACGGTGGGAGAAGGGAAACATGCAAACTCCGTACAAAGGGACTGCCTCACGCTGGGGTTCTAACCATTCTTGCATTGCAGCGTAGAGATGGTAGTAGAGCTTGACCAATTGCGGATTTTTAAAGTACATTATAGTACACTCGTTCTTTAGAATTGGGACAAAACCTAACATTTTGGGGGATTAGGCCCCTCGTGCACTGTCCCAATCCCATGACAAAGTGAAGAAGAAATTCTTATCCAGTCCCAAATCTTTTTTTATACAGGAGGTAATACATAAAAGAGGATACAAAAAGACAACAGAATGACTAGCATTATGGTTCAAAATAAAGGAGGTAGTGTTTATATCATATTTATGTATAAAACTGAACCTATTTTTATTATGATTCCGTGCCACCAGCTTCCATTGACTTTTTTCCCTGTCCTGTTCCAGTCACATGATGAATAATGAAGTAAACATTCTGTGGTAATCTCACAGGAACCCTGTGACTCAAGGGTTTCCCAAAAAAAAACGTCAGCCTTTACTGTCTGCCATTGCACGAAATATTGCCTCATTTGTGTTGTCTCACAAAGACAATAATGGTGCACATTCTGATGGCACAAGCCTAAATCTCTGTTTTTCCTGTCTACACGTCAACACTAAAAAGTTCTGAAAACCTTCACCCTGGAAGGAGTTTTACAAAAGGTCTGTTTCCAGTGACCAAAGGTCAAAACTCATAGAAAAAGCTCAGTTTTTTTTTTTAAAAATTCCCTCGTATGTGTGGACTAGTAGGTCTGAAACACACCTAAATTAAACAACCATTTCAATTGTTGCTCATGTACACCAGAATATCCCAGTGTTTTATCAAGCCATTTCATGACCCATTAACTCTCTTAAATCATTATGGTATGTACAGTACAAAAAATTTTCGGACTTACTCTCCACTTCACCCAAAGAACAGAATAAAATAAATAAGTTAGAAACATAACGAAGGAAGTCAGTGATTTTAGTTTGCTCCCTAACTGGACCAAACAGAGCAGTAATTTATTTTTGATCTGCGCTTTGCAGAAATCTGCTTATGCGTTGCAGCAACAGAGGTAAATGGTTGAGAAACATCCCAAGTACTCAGCCATGCCTAAAAGAGTGTAGTAAAGTTGTTGGCTTCAGTTTGCCAGAGCTATTCACGTTACATAAGGTCTCTCCCCCTTTCAGATCCCCCCCCTTTCATTTTGCACAAAAGATTTCTCAAAACACACACAGACACACACACACACGCCATCAGTGCGGCATGGCAGCGGTCCAGAGAGGGGCTCCAGTGTTGCTCTGTTTCAAAGAGCTTTTTGCTTGCTGTCCTTTTGATGCTCGCTCCCCAGCAGCAGTGGAGCAGAAATGCCGAACGTTCAGCTTTGATATGAATTTGTCCCTCATTCTCCACACTGCCCTGCAACTCTCCGACCACGCTCTGAAAAAGACCTGCTAAAGTTCCAATAATGAGCACAATAACACAAACAACACTCAGTTTGAGCCTGTACACAGCCGACTGTTCACTTTAACATGCTGCAGAACAGGTTGGACAACTTTTTGCAGAGTTTCTTCTGAGGCCAAAGCACAAATGACTTTTGGCCACATGAGCACCTGTGCTTTTTTGCATACCCCTACCTCACTAGTGAGTGCAGATGAAGCTTCTGACTACAACCATAACAAAGACAAAAATTAAAACAGACACAAAAACATCCTTGTTAAATCCAAATAACAAACGGATGAATGAACTGATGTTCTTCACGAACACAATGTTCTTACTGTTTATTTCTAGGGGTTGCAAATTAGCTGTGGCTAGGAACCTGTATGCATTGCATCTACTTTGTAATATTAAGCAATGTCTTATGCATTTGTCCTTGTCAAATAAACAAGAAAATAAATAAATGAAGGAAATGGTTTATTTAAAAAATCATATTTTTCCTCTTACCTGTAGTGTTGTTGATCAATCTAGATGTCTGCCTTCTCTCAAATACAATGAAACTAGATAGCACTTAGCTCAAAGCACCAAAAATACATTTAAAGGACTCAACAGGCAACAGC